>NC_090913.1:12196160-12253692 GCF_040956055.1 Brachionichthys hirsutus
GGCGCAGGAGAGGATGGAGATGAGGAGGGACGCGGGGCCGGCGGGGGCGATCTGCCGTCCTATTCGTCGTCTTCTGTCGTGTTTACGACCCCCCCACCCCCACCCCACCCCCCTCTGTGTCCGCGCTGCGTCTCCCCCCTCTCTTCCGTCCTCCGGTGTGACGCTGGTTCCGCTCGTAAGGAAGGAGAAGAAAGAAGGACCCCCCTCCGGTGCTACGGCTTTGTCATCATCTTCCCTCTCGATTTGACGGAGGGCAAGAAGGGGGGGGGGGGGGGGGGGGTACGAGCGTGCACGAGCGTGCGTGGGGGCAAGTCAAACAAAACGAAGGCACCGGAGGAGGAGGAGCCCCGTTAGAAGGGGAGCTCCTCCCCGTTATGCTGCTTATCAGCAGAGGAGGGAAGGGGGGGGGGGCATTCTGCAGGAGGGAGGAATAAAAAGGGAGGCGCTGAGGAGGAGTGAATCTCCGCAGGAGAGGAGCTGGTGCGTAAAGGAGCAGCTCTCCGCTCCACCCGCTTCTGCAGCGTGACGCGCAGGAAGGAGGCAGCGCAGTGGAGCCCCCTCCCGGCCGCAATGCGCACTGCACAGGCACCGGAAGGTCGAACGGTACCAGGACCGGCCTGAAGGGGGTGCCAGAGGGACGCGCTGTGTTAAGCTGCTCCAAGGAAGTGATGTTTGTTTGTTTGTTTGTTTATTAGCAGGATTATGGACAAACTGCTGATGAGTTTCTAGTTTCTGGGGGAGGAGCTGCAGCTCCTCCGTTCGGAGCCACGCCGGCCTGGGGGAGGAGCTGCAGCTCCCCCGTTCGGAGTCACGCCGGCCTGGGGGAGGAGGTGCAGCTCCTCCGTTCTTCGTGTGGACAGTAAACACAGCCGGGCCTTCGCGGCGCAGCGTCTCTAAATAGCCTGCGAGCGCCGACCTCAGACTTCCTGCAGCTGCCTCAGTCAACAGGACCAGAACTTCATCAAGCATGGCCACAGAACTCCTCTCTGACCAATGGGCCTCCTTCAGGTAAAACACAGGAGCCTGGAGCGGGACGGAAGCCTCGACCGGGTCGGGGGGGGGTGCGATCCAGTCGTCCTACTGGACCCTTTAGAACGCAGGACAAAGACTTGAACGTGAAAAACATAAATAATGCAACCCTGACCCTAACCTCGGATAGTCTGACCCCCCGGACGGCCTGACCCGGACGGCCTGACCCCCCGACCCGGACTGCCTGACCCGGATGGTCTGACCCCCCGGATAGTCTGACCTGGATAGTCTGACCCCCCGGACGGCCTGACCCGGACGGCCTGACCCCCGGACGGCCTGACCCCCCGACCCGGACTGCCTGACCCGGATGGTCTGACCCGGATAAGCAGAGCCAATAATATTAAAGAGACCACCATCACGTGGTTTTTGTCCCCCCAGGGATGAAGATGAAGATCAACATCACTCTTCGTGTGTCCAAGCAGCTTTAGACTGTTTATCCTGCATGGCCCAAGCCCCGCCCCTACATCTATTAAAAAAAGGCCCCGTTTGTGAATGTCAAAGAAAAAGGCCAAATATGGTCAGATCCGAAATCCTGCTGACAAACACAAATGAGGACAAGTCGACCAATCGGCAACCGAGTACAGAAGTTATAGAAGTGCATTTCAGACGACGTCCGCGCCACCGCGGCTCGGACTTCAGCACGCCCGACGGCGTTTATTGTGGCGTTTACATAAAATGAATCCATTTTATGTGTGGGCTAAGTCGAAGGGGTTAAAACATTGAAGACGCGCACGCAGGACTTTGCGCAGGGCCTGACGTTCATTCTGCTCCAGCCCGCAGAGAACAGCTTGAGGACTTACTTTAATGGTGGACAGTAAATGCCTCACCGCGCCAGCGCAACCCGCCGCTGCTTCCGCCGCATCCATCCTGCGTTTGTGATCACGCGCTCACCCCACACACACTGACACCGCACAGGTGAGCGCACACAAATAAAGCCTCCACTCCGGCTGTGCCACCCCCCAATCACCGTGGCGTGGAACACACGACATCCTCCTCACCATCACCATCATCATCATCATCATGAATAAGAGTCTCGTTTACCTCTCCGCATTTCCCCTCTCCGCTCTTTCCTTCGGATCAACGCAGCCGGAGTCGACTCCTCGCTGCTCCTGCTCGCAGGTGAATCAAACTCGTCATCAAAGGTGAGGCGAATCAGGTGAGTCCAATCCCAAAGGGCGGCGCCCCGAGCATTTCCTGGTAACATTTTAACTCCAGTGGAGCAGATAAGGAGGTCAGGATGTAATCAGTGCCCGAGTCTGTAGGAAGAACAGGAGCAGGAATGTACCTGGAGTGGATGTGGAGAAATCCGGTTCAGAAGCCGATTCTCATTACCTCCACCAAGAAGGTTCAGTTTATTAGCAGGATTATGGAAAAACTGAAATAAATAAAATAAATGAAATGGTTTCGGTCCTTTCTTTGTTTTCTGTTCCGGCAGCAGTAAGAACATCTGGACCCTCGGCCAGTCTCAGAACTGAAGAAGCCTCTTGGATGAAGGTGAACCGCCTAATGACGATCCGGATCACCGTGTGGACGGTGAGGTGGAGGACGTGTCTCACCTCATCTCTGGACTTTGGGTTAAATCCTCATCAGCAGGAACCAGAAGCTACCGGAGGAACGGTCGGAGGCGTGGATGGTTTTAAGCTCTTTATCTCACGCTGCGAGGAGCCCGCCTCCCCCCCCTGTGGCCGTGGAGGGTTTTACGCCCTTGGAGGTATGAGCTCCGCTCTCATTATTCACGCTGACCTCACTGCCCGAGCAGCAGGTCACAGCTCTGGCGTTTGAACATTGAGATGTTCCGTCTAGAGCTTCATGGGTTCCGCTTGTTTGTTTACCCGATGAGTCCAGCGTTACAATAAAGCTAGCTGTGAGCTAGCCCTTTAGCCGACTCACCAACTTCCTGTTCTGTTTTTGGACTTGACTCGACGTTAGCGTGTGACGCTTCCTCTTTGCCGTCTCACAGATCTGAGAATGTTACAGGCCAAATAAAAGCAATAAAAGGGTTTGAGCTGGTTTGATCTGGCTGCCGGGCGGGGCTTGCGGTCACGCTGGTTTGATCTGGCTGCAGGGCGGGGCTTGCGGTCACGCTGGTTTGATCTGGCTGCAGGGCGGGGCTGCCAACGATCCACAACAGTCGGCCCAATGGCAGCCCACCGGCCCCCTGTTCTGACACACTGCTGGCTCCGTATTGATGGGACGCCATTGGCTGGCTTGTCCCATCATGTCCTGAGGGACCAATCAGAGATGTGCAGGATGACGTCATAGGGAGGTCGCACCCATCCACGGGGAGGAGGATTACACAATCGTTACCTTCTTTACTGTTTACAGCACAATTTTTCGTTTCCATGGCTACGAGTCGTCTCATTCTGGAGGGCCGTTTTTTGTCTGAACTCGAGAGGTAACTTTGAGAACTCGAAACATTCCGTTTGATTAATTAGCATTTTCTAATCACGTGAAAATAAGCAAACAAAGGCAATCAATGTTTCTTCTCCGATACGAGGCGGAAACTTTTACCGTAACATTCCAGCGCACTGAGTGTGAAAAGAATCCAGAAGGACCGAGTTTCCCGGTTCCGGCGCCTCGACGGCCGTTTCCAGGTTTCACAGGAAGTGATCAAAGGTGAAAAACTTCAGGTAAAATAATTATTCTGATAAAACCGGCAGGAAGTCGCAGCGGCTGACGGCGCCTTTCTGGACCTGCATGGATGAAACCCAACCCGGCTCGACGACCTCTGAACACATGAGGCAGAGGAAGCTGAGAGGAAGAGCGCGACCAATCAGGAGGCAGGATTTCAGCCTCCTCAGGCTGCGCGTGTTAACGCGAGGAGAAACTCAGAGACGGACGGATTCATGTGGAGAAATACTTTCATTACAAATAAAAAGCCGGGTCCACTCAGGCGTGTGTTGTCCTGCCGTGTGCGGGGACACCGCTGTCCACCCCGGGACAAGCCCAGTCCGTCGTCCACGTCGTCCACGCGCCTTTAGTTCATGGTTTTAGTCACGATTCACCGGTAGACGTTTTCTGTTCATCCCAAACACATAAAAATGTTTGTCCCGCCGCCGGAGCACGCCTCACTGGGGTCCCAGTCCTCCCTGGGCGCTCTGTCCATCGCCGTGGTCACTCCCCCACAGGCGGTAAAACTGAGTGAAGTCCACGTAGGGCGGGACCCGGCCCGTCTCGTCGGGCTGCGCCGCCTGGTTGCCTCTCTGGCGGAACAGGCTTCCGTCTCCCGAGCTGGAGCTGGAGCTCTGCGTCTGAGTGTTGGTGGACTGGAGGGTGGCGGTGGGACTCTGACTGCTGGGGACACGGGGGGGCAGAAGAGCGGGAGAGGACGGAGAGGAGGAAGAGGAGAGAGGGCGGGAAAAGGGAGTTCAATTACGGGCTGCAAGATGTCGACGGACGTTTGTCGGGTGGGAGGGTGGAGCGTGCTGAAGGAGGACAGAATGGAGGGACAAGGACGGAGAGGAGGACGCAGGGTGATGTCAGCGAGTCGGGGCCGGTGAGGAAGAGGAAGACGAACGAGTGACAGGAAGCAGCTCTTCTGAACGAGTGGGCTAACCGGGAAGGAAGTGATGTCACACGTTTAAGACGGACGGCAGAAGTATCGATTCAGCTTTTACATTCTGACCGATAACAGCCTCTTCAATATCCCCGACTAGTTCTGATCAAGAGCCACATATTGATCACAGATTCCATCTGTAAACAACAACAAATATGACTCGTTGCTTCGTTGTTCCTCGGCCCATTGGCTCTTAGTTTGGGTTTATTACACACAAACGTTCCGGAGGCGGGGCTCGCCAAGCGTCCGGCGTCACGCCACACCCAAGTCAGAGGACGCAGGGGAGTGAAAATCAAGCCTACCTAAAGTCAATAAATCCGGCGAGCAGACTTCCTTATCTATTATACGCCCAAAGTAAATATGACAATAAGGGGGGGCAAAAAAACAGAAGTGGCAGGTAGCGAAAGGAAGTGGGAGGTGACTAAAAGGGAAGTGGGCGAACAGACGAGCCGCTCACCCGGGTGTGGGCGTGCCTTCCTCCAGGGTGGAGGCGGTGTTGGTTCCATTGGTCAGGGTGCTCTGGGAGGGCATCACCAGTGAGAGCGTGACGCTGGTCTTACTGGTGCTCTGGCTGTTGGAGTAGGGCACAGAAACGGGGTAGAAGCGTCCGCCTGAAACAAACGCAGACGCTGTCACATGACATCGCGTCCCAGATCAGCCTCCGTGTTTGGGGCGCTTCCTACCCTGCGTGGGCGTCAGCGCTCCGTCGGCCAGCGGGTAGTTGAGCGAGCGGATCAGCAGGGTCATGTCCTCGTGCCCGGAGCAGCAGGACGCCCGCTGACGGCCGGACATGTAGACGTCGTGGTGCAGCCGTTTGACGCGGTCCACCACCGACTGCGCAGCCGCCTCCAAGCTGGTCTGCTGGGCCAGCTCTGCTGCTACCATGGCAACCATTTCCTACAGTAGATGGCAGAGGAGAGAGAGAGAGAGAGGGTCAGGGAAAGAAAGATCGCCGCTAGGAGTCATGGAACGAGGACAAAAAGAGGGACGAAGACATTGGAGAGCAACTCAAGTGGAACATTTAACATTACGCAAGAGGAAGAAAACAGAAATATCAAATTAGCGTCACAAAGACGAGACCGGCGAACAGGAGCAAATCACTTTTCAGGATGGATCCGCTCACCTGATTGGCCTGCTCGGGGCCGTGGGCGGATTCCAGGGCGTTGATGAGGCCTTCAGACATCAGCAACAAGAAACCCGTCACGTTATCCAAAGGCTGGCTGGCGTGGATCTCCGGCTCCGAGATGACCGGCCGCGCTTTGGCTGAACTGATGGCGGCAGAGGACAGGCAGAGACGTTAGGGAACCAACGGATGTCCCACAGAGAGACGGAAGGACCCAGAATGAGTGGGACCCGAACGCCTCTCCGAAGACACCGAGGAGCAAACCCGAGAAGGATTCTATCGAGGGTCATAAATGAAGCAGATAACCGAGCCCGATTTGCTGCAGACAGGAAGAGGAAATGGGAGGTATAGGGGGGGGGGGGGGGCTGGACCTTTGAAGCTCGAGAGGCTCGGTTTGGGAGGAAACAGAGCCTGGACCAGAGCCAGATGTGATATAAAGACCATAACGTAGAGACAGAAGCCGCACGGTAGCCCGATATAGCCCCGCCCCCACCCTGACTCCACCTGAGCAGGTCGATCTCGTTGTAGCTGAACTTGACCCGGTAGTCTCCGAGCCTCCTGGTGCTGGTCCGGCCGGCGATCTGCCCCGCCTGCCTCACCCGGGCCGAGTCGACACCTGCGTGGAGGAGAGGCGGGTTCGAGACACAGGTGAGGACAGAGACGAATGGCAGGGGGCGGCCCGTCTCACCCAGCGCGGCCAGCCGTTGCAGCTCGTCCTCGTTGTCGGTGCCGTGTGGTCGGCCGATCTGGAGGACCTGGTTCTGGCCGTCGCTGCTGGATCTACACAGCAGGGCCCGGTTGGTGCCTGAAACCAAAGAGGGTCGGGATGCAGAGATTAAATCAAGACGAGTCGGAGCGGGTAAACGCCGAGGTGCTCCCTCACAGCCGGTAGATCGACGACGAGTCCGACGTGGGCGGAGCTTGATGAATGAACGCCCGCAGCAACGGCCTGTCTGATCCGATCAGTCCCATCGCCGCCGCCGGGCCCTCGTGTGAATCGGACTTCAGCGCAGCGCAACGGCCATGTTGCTAAGCCTGATGCTAATCCGTAATCACATGTGCAAAGCTGAGCTACGAGAATCTTCCATCGTGTACGTCGTTTGCAGCACGTGTGTTTACCCCCCCCCCCCCCCCCCCCCACATCAAATCATGTGTGACACGACCTGGAATGTCGAATGAATTCCACACGCCTCAGAATCAGACGCATTCCTGTAACGGGAAGGCCTCCTCTCCTTCTCTCCTTCTCTCCTTCTCTCCTTCTCTCCTCTCACGGGTCAGCAGATTAACAGCAGAGCAACACGCAAACGCTACAGAAGCACAAGGGTAACAACATCTGCCCCCTCCCTGCGGAGCTCTAAAAATAGCCACAGTGTCCCGTTACATGAAACAAGCCCAGCATACAGCAGCTTGGGCCGCACGCTTGAAGGAACTCCTCCGGGTCAAAGTTCACGTCCATTTCCAGAGGATTTAAAACACATTCATGATGGATGCTTCTGTTCGTGCCTCAAGCAGGCCGGTAGGATCCTTTCATTTTTATTCTATTAAAGGAGAAATAACTTTTTGAAGGTCACGATTTTAAGCACAATAAAAGGGTCAGTGAATAAAGCGCTCTCCTCCACGCTAGCGTCTGAGCTTCATCGACTGAGCTGCAGCTTTGGGCTCGAGGTGAAGGCGTCTCTGAATGAAACGGTGTAATGCTGACATCTACTGGCGTGAAGCAGATGCTGCAGAGCCGGGCCTCCTGCTCCATTACAAAACAAAGAAAAATGAGGTGTGTGTGTGTGTGCGTGTGTGTGTGTGTTCATACCAACGTTAGCGATGTAGAGCTTGTTGTCGAGGATCAGAGCCACGATCGCCGTTGATCCTCCTGACACCTCCTGCTCCAGCTCCTTCAGGCGCTCCTCCATCTTCTGACTCTGGAAAGGAAGACGGTTGAACGTCACCTTCTGACCCATCGGGAGGCGATGAGGAGGGCGGACGAAGTGACAGTAGGGAGGAAGATGAGCAAAGAAAAAAGAAAGAAACATCAAGGGTGGAAAGATGGAAGGAGGAAAAGAGGAAATTAGATAAAGGGATGGGAAATAAAAGAGCAGTGGGCTGAAAGAAGGGTCGAGAAGGTCATGGAGAAAAAGAGCCAGAGGAGACAAAAAAAGACAAGAAGAGACAGAAGGGAGTGACAGAGAGAGAGAGAGAGAGAGAGAGAGAGAAGCGGATCCGATCACAACATAACAAGCTCATTCTCCAATGGCCTGGCGTTAGATTACAAACGTGCCCAAATCTGTGGTTGCTATGGGAACTAACAGAAGCGCTCACCTCGCTGTGCGGGAGCAGGTAGTTGGACAGCTGGAGTTTCTCAGCCAGAGCGTCGTCGATGGTGTCGAAGTAGCTCTTCTCCACCACGTCGAACGCCTGCAGCAGGAGCGATGGCGAGAGCCGACAAAGCGTGAAGCTGCACACCCCATTAAACACGGAGAGACCCCCCCCCCCCCCCCCTTCATGAAGCCGACCTGAGCGAGGATCCTGCGGATGTCGCCGTCTGCGTGGCTGGAGTTGAGCTGTCCCAGCAGGAGTTCGGCCGTCAGACACTGGGAGGCGAAACTGGCCACTCTGCTGCCGTCATAACCATCAAACACGCCGTACAGGAAACAGCCATCCTCGCCTCTGATAGGTGGAGACAAAGATCAAACCGGGAAGCCAGCCAATCAATAAGATGAAATACAAATCACCGCTCACGTCTCACCTGAAGCGGAGATGTCCGTCCTCGTTGGCGTGGCTCTGGGACCCTTTGCCATCGGGGCCGTACACGCAGTTGGGCGCAGTGCCGACGCCACACATCTGGCACAGGGGCAGGTCGTCGGTCCAGCTCTGGTGCTGCCGAGGGCGATAAATCCAAGCCATTCAGAGCCATTCTGCTGCGTCTCGTTCTCGTACCGCCAGCAAATACATGCGCTAACGGCTAGGAGCGACGCAGACACACATACTTAACGCGGTAAAAACATGTCAACTGACCAACAGATTGACCTGAAATCGATTACGAACAGCTGAAAAATAGTAGATTGCCGCTAAATCGTTTATGTTTGATGATGATGAGATTTATTTTGGTTGTCAGATTAAGACAAAAAATACAACTTAAAACAAAACAAAATATATATTACAACCAACGTTTCCTTACATGTCGTTGGTTTTAGGGGGGTGTCTATCTCTATTTTTCTGTAAAATGTTCGGAACTTAAGACAATATTATAACAAAAGTAAATAAATAATACTAATCTTATGCTAGCTACTTCCTACCAGGTAGCTAACGTTAATTAGTTTACCAATATCGAGTCTCATTTGCTCAATGTGTTAAATATAAAACCAACACAGTTAAGAGTATATAGTAAAACTCTCATCTAAATATTTGGGCTAAAACCTGATGTAGCTAGCTAAGTGTTAGCAAAACATTTGCTGATCTCTAATAAAGTAGCTAGCTGGGGCGTCACTGAACGACGCTAAACAACACGCAAAGAGGTGAAAGCGAAACAACAACAACGACAGACGCACATAAAGTCTAACAAAGTACCTAAAACAGGACAACAGCAACATGACAGGCTAGCGAGGGCGATCAAATTAATCTCAACTCACGCTCTGCATCAAATTCCTGCGCTGCGCCGCCATGTTGGATGGGGCGTGGTGCGTTCAGGTGGCGTCCGATTTGACAACTACTGGCAAGGAAAGGGTTTAATTTTATTCAAGCGACTCTATTAATTTAATATTTTAGTTAATCTCTTTACCTTGTCTATATGTTAAAATAAAAACAATCTATCTTTATGTCTCGTGTCGTTGTGTACTTTATGTGGATTGCGCAAACCTTAATAGTGTTATTTCCGATACTTTTGAAGGCAATACAAACACGATCGATTATTGTGATTTTCCCCCCCTTTAAATTTACTTTTTTTTAAGTTACGAGACAAAGTTTGTCTCAAGTGCGTTATTTAAGATGATATTATTTATACTAATGTTTTTGTTTATTTCGAAACGCATGAATCTTTTGTCGCTGTGCTGAATTTCGTTAACAACAGCGCCCCCGTATGGGCTTTATGTGAACTACAACACTTACTGTGCTGTTGTTTGTTGTTGTTGAAACTTCTTTTACTTAAGGTCTTCCATACAATAAAATAAAAAATATCCGACAATCTAATCTCAAGAGGATATTTGGATGATACACACTAAATAAAAATCTTAATTTAAAGCATATTCTTTGCTTAAAATATAAGAACCAAATCTATATTATTTTCTCACACTACTGAGCAGGTTTGATCTAAAGATAAAACACGTAAATTTATGCCGAATTAACAAAGTGCACAATTGCAAACCACAAAAATGTTAATTAAGGACTAAACAGTCATAAAATACAAATGACGACACAAAAATATTTAAAACAATGTCCCAGTCATGAGTATTTTGTTTATTTCTTTATTGCTTAAAATCAAACACATCCAAAACATACACCTGTACCTTTATCTTAAGTGTAACGTTGACCTTTAACAGATCGCACAAAGAAACATCCCACATTTCTACGGCTACACGGTTGTACAGTATAAAGTATACATGTGCATGTATATACTTCAATAATATAATTCGGTCATATTTTTTTGTTGCTGCATTTTTATGGTCAGTATTATTATCCCAAAATAAAAACATCTCATTACCGTCAAAGCAACAGAAAGGATGAGGCACCGACGACCTCGTTTTATATTTTATATATTTTATCACAATAACACTCAATAAAACATCGATGCTTTCTTCCGTCTTCTTCGTTTTATACAGAACTAGCATAATACTCTAAAATAAAGCAGAATCTATTTTTCCAAACACTATAATATACTGAATTATAGATTCTAATATATTCATAGCGATACTTTATTCATAAATACTCAGGGCGTTCATTGTTGCCTCTGTGGATTTGTCACAATGAGATAATCGAGTGGAGGACGTTGTCCTCTAGAGACACGATGACTGGGTCCTTAACTTAAGCTCTGCGAGGGAAACGCTGCGCGCCGTCCTTCACGCAACCCCAAAGAAACCGTTCAGCAGGTGAACGACAGAATGAGTCCCCATTCTAAATGGCCTGATCTCAGGTACCCCCCCCCCCCCCCCACACACACACACACAAGAATCTCAGTAGTCCTGACGTTGGTAGCTGCCAGTGCCGTCAAAAACCGCGTCGATGTTGGCCTGGCCTCCTCCTCCTCCTCCTCCTCCTCCTCCTCCTCCAGGGCTCTCCAGGTCGTCCCCACGGAAGGAGGTGTAAGGGGCTCCGGATGCGTCCTGGCTGGGGTCCGTGTATTCTTGGGAGAAGAGGGCCGAGTCGGCCCCCAGCTTGTACCTCTGGAAGGCCAGGAAGGACTGGCCCCCCTTGGAGACGGAGGGGTCGGAGAGGGGGGGGGGGAGCAGGGATGCAGCGGTGTTAGAGCAGACGTGTAGAGAGAACAAAGACAGAGAGGTTAGTCGGCTTGTGAAGCTAACGACGGAGTCGCTGAGTCAGCAGGAGCAGGTTAGTTCATCCATGCAGCGTTCCGCTCCGTAATGAGGAGCGTCTCCCCGGAGCGGGGCGGGGGCGGGGCGGGGCGGGGGTGCATTATCAAACAGCTGAACTCCTGCAAGCACCCGTCTGTTTTCAGAGGTGTCGGGAGGAAACAGAGGATGCAGAGAAACAGGGAGCATGACGGAGAACTCAGACGCTGCAAATATCAATTATTAGGCTGCCAAAAGGCGAAATATGAAGGATTCCCATCATCATCGGGTCAAAGCAGGAAGCAGTGACCTGACGGAACCCGGGTCGGGTCACTGCAGCATTTAGCTTACAGAGAATAAAAGGTCTTCTTTCCTGCTCTGTCTGATGACATCACAGCCTCTAGAAATATGTCCTCACAGTAAGGCCATCAAGTGTGCAAAGGCTCTAAACCGCCAATCAGAGGCAGGGGGCGTGTCTGAAGCTCCTCCCAGAGGAGGCTGCCATCTTTGATCATGTGGAAGAGGGCGGGGCTGCCCAGAGCGCGTTCACGGGAATGGCTGTCTTTTCTAGTTTGATCAAAGTGACCCGCTGCAGCTTCGAGTGCAGCCGTGGCGAAGCCGCCGGGGTGTCGGCGACGACAGAGCATCAGACAAAAGGCTGTCTGGGCTGGGGGGGGCACAGTTTGATGTATTCCTCTTGAAACGTCACGTTCTTTAGCTTCTCCATAGAGAAGAGAGCCTGAGTGCCCTGTTGGAACAACATCCGAAACGTGAGTCGCGTGCAGGCCTCGAGGAACGACCTCGTTCACACGCATCCCAGCAGGAGGAGGAGGAGGAGGAGGAGGAAGAGGAAGAGGAAGAGGAAGAGGAAGAGGAAGAGGAAGAGGAAGCGTTAGCCACAACCTCTCCGCCCACAGCACCGTCCAGCGCGGCCTTGTGACAGGTGAGATGCCGTCGCCTCTTACCCAGGTGAAGATGGAGAAGAACGAGAAGGTGATGGCGGCCCGGGCGGCGTCCCCTCCCTCCCTCAGTGGGTTGCCATCGTGGTTGGTCATCTGCCACTGATTCGCCAGGAAACAGAACCCCACAAACCACACGAAGGACCAGAACGCTGTGAAGACGGAGATACAGGGACACGGTTAGTCCAGCACCGTCACCGCCAAACCGTGGCTCCGCCTCCCCGGATAGGAGACAGGCCAGGAGCAGGAGGGCGGGGAAGCAGCGTGAGCGCTGAGCTTGTGTGAGACGCAGTCGAGCCCCCCCCCCGATGATCCTCCCCTACCTGACAGGCCGATGTCAGCGAGCACCGCCTTCTTGCGGTCCTTGACGCTGCTGATCTGGGGGAAGTAGACGTCCAGCGCGAGGAAGGCCAGGCAGCAGAGGAACGCCGCGGCGCCCATGAACACGCCGTAGCTGCAGGCGTTCTGGTTGCGGTTGAAGATGCAGAACTCCTCCACTTCGTCGGGGCGGTTGATGTAGCCCTCGTTGGTGATGCATCCGAAGATCACGATGGAGAAGAGCTGCAGGGGGACAAGAGACGCAGGTAATAATAACTGCCCCACTGTGGGGCAGTTCGGTTCCAGCGTAGCTCTGATCGCCCCCGGCTTCTCTTTAGCTGCTAAACGACGACACCCCCCCGGTAACGGCCCGGCCGGCTTCACTGTTCTACAGACAGCAGCTTCCTGGTCCCCTGAGGATGAACCGCGGCTCGAGAGGGACCCGGTTCTACCGTGTTTCTGCGCTGACTCGTGGTTTCGGGTCAGAACCGATGAATGAACCATCCAGTTCTGCAACCAAGCATTGAAACATGTTTCAGAATAAAAGCATGAGAGCAGCGCCAAGGGGCCGCTAGCGTTTAGCGGTGTGACCCCCCCCCCCCCCCCACAGCACCAAGTCTTCATCCACGCCGCTGCATCGGTTCATCGTCACGGCGACGTCACGTGGCAGTGGGCGGACTGAGCACTGAGCTATGCTATATAATTACACATATATAATTACACATATATAATTACACATGTATAATTACACATGTATAACTACACATGTATAATTACACATGTATAATTACACATATATAATTACACATATATAATTACACATGTATAATTACACATACATAATTACACATATATAATTATGATATAGTGTAAATGACGAGGTGGTGAACGACTGAACTCTGAACTTCAACCTTCTTCATGTGGAAAGTGAAGCATGTGATTCATATGTAGGCCTCATTCACGCCCATCTATCAGTGTCTGTGTGTGTGTGTGCGTGCGTGCGTGTGTGGAAGGGGGTCCTTTCCCTCTCAACAGATCACGAGGCTCATGTCGGAGATGAAAGCAGGCACTGTGAAGGACGCCACGAGGACTTCAGATCTCATGATCATCAGACGTTCTCTTAAAAACTGCACATTAAGAACGTGGACGTCCAGACTGTGTACACACACACACACACACACACACACACACACACACACACACACCGAACAGCCGCTCTCGGTTCTGGGTCGGTCCAAATCGCATTAGTCCAGTCTGGGGGGAAGCCTGTGAATGATTTAAAGCTCCCTTTGGCTTCCATTGTAAAGACCAGACAATTGAGCCGGGCCTCATGTGGCCCCGGTGTTCACACACACACACACACACACACACACACACGCACGCACACGCACACACGCACACACGCACACGCACACGCGCACACACGCACTCGCACACACACACACGCACACACACACGCACACACACAAAGAGGGACACCCCACGCCACGGCCTCGCTTTGCACTTTTCCCACATATTAGTTGTAAAAACTAAATGTAAAGTTAAGACACGCGTGACATCATAACCACCTGACAGGAAGTGGTTTGATTCTGCTGCAAGAAGAAAACACAGAACAATAAAAGAAGATGTGATGAAGAGATGCTGATGGCATCATTGTGTGTGTGTGTGTGTGTGTGTGTGTGTGTGTGTGCAGTCGGACCGGACTGGGCATACCTGATTGCTTCCGTCGCCATGGCAGCAGCTGCTGAAGTGATGAGAGACCAAGTGATGGAGAGACAGGAGACCTTGTCAAAGTGCAATTCAAGGAGAGCCGCTGCAGCGCTGGGGGGGGGGGGGGGGGGCAGAGAGACATCTGCTCCACCCACTCGCTCGTTCACACGCTCCACCCTCAGCACGCCATTCCGCGAGGCCTTGAGCGTGATCATTCTGGGATTCTGGGCCGGATCGTCTCCCAGTTCGACCAGTTTCAACCCGCCACGTCTTAAAGGTGAGCGATTGTTTTCTTCCACACCTGTTGTGCGTTGTCACGACAACATGGGCGATGACTGGAACAACCTGATCCACCATTCATAAACTCCTCCCTCTCATCAATACATCCATCTCTCTCGCTTCCTCGCCCACAATCCACGGCATACATCCCAGCTGAGGCTGTTACTATGGAGACACACTGTTGCTCTGGTGACGCCTATAGGGGGCGAGGCCTCTCGGGGGAGCCGCACCTGAAACGGCACAGGTTCTGGACGCTCCGTGTGACACACTTGGACCCGGGACTAAAGCGTAAACACGCCCACAGGCCTTATTTGTGCGTTCTGTAACGCGCGTGAGGATTTCCGTGGCAACGCAACCATCAGAGGAGACAGTCGATCTTTGTTTACCCTGTCAACAAGTGTAAACAGCGTCTCGTTTCGATCTGATCATGATTAGAAAACAGGAAACACGTGAGAAGATGCCACTCGTTGCTGATTAAAGGGGGAACCTTTGATTTGCTGCCGGTCTACGGCTTTATTCACATCTTCAGTGAATTGAGTTTTCCTTATTTCCTGGTACAAATCGGATGCTTCAGGAATGTTTGCCTGGAAACATCTGATCGGTTCCACTCAGAGGCCCAATGGTCTGATCTGAATTTGGATTTGATGTGGCGTTTAATCATAAACACACGGGAAGGACGGGGACCCTCTTCAATGGTCTCTCTCTCTCTCTCTCTCTCTAAAAAACAAACCATCATCTTCTATCGCTCCTGATTGTAGGAACTTTTTTTTCCCATCTGTTTGCTCCTCTTCCTGTTGACATCCTTCTTCCCGAGTGCTCCTCTTCCTCTGAAGGGAAGGGAGGGTGAAACCATCCGAGTGGCTACGCGCCGTCCCTTGTGCTCAAACATGATCAGACAGTAAACGTCGATCACAGCCCATTCCGGGCCTACGTTAGCATGCGAACTCATGTCCAGCAGACAATAGGAACAGCATCCGGGCCGGGCTGGAATCGGACCCCAAAGCGGGATACTGTGTCTGTCGTGGGAATCTGTATCGTTTCTGAGATAAGGATGTTTAGAGAAGGTACATCTTGTCTGATTCACTCACCCAAGACACGATGCGGAGGATGGTCTGAGGCTGCTGGAAGAAGGTGATGGGGTCAAAGGCGCCCCCGGCTGTCCCAGCTCCGTACGCCTGCATCCCCTCCATGGTCCAAGTCCCCCCCCTCCTCCCTGCTGCTGGTTCAGGCACAGGGCGTGTGGAGCACCGGGCAACCGACGCGGTGAATCCCGGAATCTGCTCCCGCTGCTGCAAGGATGGATGCGCGCCTCCCGTCGGTCCCTCGGCGCACAGCCTCCCTCCTTCTCCCCCGCGTTATTCAATTTAAACTCTTGATTTCCAGCCGTCCTCTCTCAATTTCTGGCCCGACCGACTGACAGTGTTACGATGATGCGATCTGGGTCTGTCTCCGCTCAGGAGCCGGTCGCGAACACGGGAACGCGCCTCCGTTGTGGCGCTCCACATGAAAAAACACACGGCGAGAACGCGCGCGTTTATGGCGGACGCTTGTTCCGTCAGGATTGGTTGGAGTCACGCGTTGATAGATTGGTTCAAACGGAATATTTTAAAACTGAAATATTAAATGGGAAACATTTTCAAAAACGAAAAACATTTAATTCCGTGACAAATTAGTGATTAGCGGCGGTCAAGATAAAAGGTTCGCGTGCATATTTATGCTTATTGTCAACTTCAGACGCTCACTGAAGCGGCCGCGTTCGCCCTCCTGTGGCTGTTTCTGGAATAACACCAGAAATGTTCCAAACATTTGAAATCGAAATATCGCGTGAACCGTACATTGTAGAGACTTGAGAAGTTGGTCTACCCTACATAATTCGGCTATGCGGAACACGCCGGTCCAAACCCCGCCTCTGAACGACCTTCCGTCCCTGAGATATAACAAAATTAAACATTTACACGTCCATAACGTCGTCACCATAAGTCACACCCACTTTCCCGTCACGTCAGTTCCAGCCACATATGTCATCTATAAGTGTGCCAAGTTACAAGTTGTTAAGACACTCTGGTGGTCAGACTGGGCTTTGCTTTATTAACCGTAATCTCCATTAGCATCAAGTAGCAGAACATGGACCAAAAAGGGCTACAAACACTACAAACATGTTTGGAATTAAAACGAAATGATAGAAAATAAATTAAATTCATTATGGAAAGCCTTTGTAGTTTGGTTTTATTTATCTGCTGCTTTATTGAGGTACCACAGTCTGGATCTATTGATTTTTTTTGTGGCGTTTGCGCCCCATCGTTTCTATTTTTGAACGTGTAATTTACTAAAAGACATTCGAGGAGCTGACTCATGTTTGTAATTTTATTACCCAGTTCACGGAAACACAAGACAAGACATTAATCTGAACACTTGTACCATCAGCGAGGGAGATCAAACAAACGTTCGCCGGAAAATAACACATTTAAAAAGCGTTCCTCTAATAAACGGAAGGTTGAGGGAGCCTGCCTGAAAGACCTACCCAGGGGAGAAATATCCCAAACACCTCGTTACGTCATCAGAGCACAACCAATGACAGCTCTACCTCTGCCCCTACGTAGCCGTTGGGTGACCCAATCACATCTCTCGGAGGCTGGTCGCTAAGATACGGTCGGAGGTACCGGAAGGGGTCCTTTCGTTGCGTTTAAAAGGCTAAAAATAAACCGTTTAATGAAAATCCGCCGTAATGGTGAAGCTCCGAGCGAAATGTCTGCTCGTCGGTGAGGCTTGAACTCATGACATACTTCCGGTTAACCGTCCTTAGGCTAAAGCTAATAGCTTCGACGAGTGTAAACACAGTCGCGCGTTCCTCGCCACACATGAGCTGTGTTTATTCTAACGGGCTCGGTTCGGTTCTGGGTCTCTCCTTCTCTGTGCTCAGGAGATGCTGCAGTAGGGAAAACGGCGCTTTCCCTCATGTTCCACAACGACGGCGCCATGTTCCCGAAGAACTACAGCATGGTGAGGACGCAGCGCCGACTAGCCTAGCGTGCTGCTAGCCGCCGCTAGCCGCCGCGCCGCGTCGTGTTTACGTCACACGGTTCGATCGGAACAATAGCGGCTGGGCTTAATGACGTAATAGATCAGGTGCGTCCGTGCGGGTGGACGCCGGTGATGAGACGTTCCGAGCTGCGTGTTCTTCACGGAGAGCGCGGGCGGGGCCGTTGTGTGTTTGCGGCGCGACGAGCTCTGACGCCTCGCTGTGGACGACGTCGACTCTCTGCTCGTCTGTCGCAGACGCTCGGCGTGGAGCTGCTGGTGAAACGCGTCGCCATCCCCGAGACCAGCGACAGCGTGGTGAGTTCCTGGGACGCGGGCTCGCCGCTCGGCGTGAGCGCTGCACTAAATGTCCGCCTCCTCCCGTCTCTCCTCCCGTCCCTCCTCCCGTCCTCCTCCCGTCCTCCTCCTGTCTCTCCTCCCGTCTTCCTCCCGTCCCTCCTCCCGTCCTCCTCCCGTCCTCCTCCCGTCCTCCTCCCGTCTCTCCTCCCGTCCTCCTCCCGTCCTCCTCCCGTCTCTCCTCCCGTCTCTCCTCCCGTCTTCCTCCCGTCCCTCCTCCCGTCTCTCCTCCCGTCCTCCTCCCGTCCCTCCTCCCGTCTCTCCTCCCGTCCTCCTCCCGTCCCTCCTCCCGTCTTCCTCCCGTCCCTCCTCCCGTTCTCCTCCCGTCTCTCCTCCCGTCTTCCTCCCGTCCCTCCTCCCGTCCCTCCTCCCGTCCCTCCTCCCGTCCTTCTCCCGTCTCTCCTCCCGTCCCTCCTCCCGTCTCTCCTCCCGTCTCTCCTCCCGTCCCTCCTCCCGTCCCTCCTCCCGTCTCTCCTCCCGTCCTCCTCCCGTCTCTCCTCCAGGAGCTCTACGTCATCGACTCTGCGGGGAAGCAGGAGTTGGTTGAATGCTGCGAAAAAATGGTGAGTCCAGACACGGAATCATAAATGATGCCTGAAGCCCACCCGGCGGTTTACCCCGCCGTCACCTCCCCTCCCCTTCCAGTGGGGGGAGCTGTCGCTGTTCTGCCTGGTTTTTGACCTGACCAGTGAGCAGTCGTTCGCCAACTGCGGCCACTGGATGGAGAAAGTTCAGGCTCACTGCCGGAGCGCCCACCTTCCAGGTAACGCCGCTCCGTACCAGCAGGAGGCAGCGGTCTAAACGGGAAGGTGATGATTCCAACCAGTCATTCTTTCAGGAGTCCTGGTGGGCAACAAGTCCGACCTGTCCTCCCGGAGGGAGGTCCAAGCGTCCGCTGCCCAGGAATGGGCCCGGAGCCGGGGGCTGGAGTACCACGAGACGTCCGCTGTGAGTGCGCTGCTCATCTACAAGTCTCGAACCCGCAACCTGCTCATCAAAGGCACTTAGTAAAACCGCTGAGACCAGAGATCCTGGTCGACCTGGACGCGATGACATCATCACTGCGTGTTTCTGCTTGTCTCTCGCAGAAGGAGATGGAGAACTGCGACGCCCCTTTTCTCAGTTTAGCCCGGACCTTCCACTCCCTCTACCAGGAATGCAGCCGGACCTTCCAGAACCTGCGTTCGTAGACGGACACGGACAGAACAGACTTTTGATGGGTCGTCCATGTCAGGATGTTTGTCCCTGTCCTCCGGCCATCTTGTTTCTTATCTCCCAGCTCGATGCACCGATCTTTGGTTCTGGACCGTAGCAGAACCACGATGGAGCTGCAGCCCCCCCCCCCCCCCCCCCCCCCACGGGAGGCCGTGCCCTTGTTCCCTCGCTGCTGACCTCTGATTGGTTTTTCTCCTTGTCTTTGCTCCCGCCCCACTTTGACCGGATATTGTAAAAATACGTGTTCCTCCATAATAAATCCACTTTGTTCCGAGGATCTGTGCTTGTTCCCTTCTCATGATTATCGCTTCACAATGTTACGCGCTCATAATTAGTCGTTATGGCGCGTGCGCGTCCTTCGTGCGCGTGAGGCTGTCCGCGCCAGTTTAAGCGAACGGACGAACATCCAGGCTCTTCGTGCGTCGGCCTGCAGATTATTTTCCTGGGCGCCTCTGCGCACCGAGGCGTGCGCGTTGACCCCGGTCTCCGCGTGCCCGTCTGCGGAAGCGGCGCTTCGGTCTTGGGAGTAGAACTTAATAAGATCTCGGTGCGCACCGGGGGCTGCTGCTTATTGCTCTGGGAGGGGCTTCTTCATCTCCACAGATATTGAAGGCGCGCGTCAGCAGCTGTCGGGAACGAGCGTGACGAGCGAACGTGAGGATCAGCGAGACAGCGGGACAGAGACTCACGTACCATGATGGGGTGAGGTTGAGTAAAGGCGTGGAGACGGCGTTCCGGACAGGAAGTCAGGAAGCGCTGCTGCCATTCCCACCAACACAAACACGAGCTCCATCTTGGTTTAGTGGGAGTCTGTGACATCATCACGTTGTGCACCTGTAGCCACAAAGATACCACAAAGACTCGCTCTGTTCCCGCTGGGGGGGTTCAGTTTTTATTTGTCATCAGGACTTGATGCGTCCGAGTTCAGAATCATTCCGTTTTGGCACCTTGAAAGACATTACGCTTTTGTTTTAGCTTCTCATTTACAACACAAAGAAAGGAAACGAAGAATAACAAAAAAGAGACTAAGGCTGAGAGTTCCAGAAACAGAAAGTTGAACAAAAAGATTTTCTTCTGCTTCGTTCTCCAGAGTTTGTTCTTGTTCCGGTACGCTGAAGCCCAAACCCGAAAACCCCAACAAAGAAGAAGCAAAGGAGGAAAAGAAATGCAGAAATAGACACGGCAACGTTAGCTTCTATTCGTCACTGCCCTTACGTGGTAGGTTGTTGGTTCAAGAAGCTCCTTAAAAGCAGATTGGATGTCCTTTGATCAGCATGCATGTAAATCGGAGTCCCTCAGCTTCACCTCGCCGGTAGCCATCTTCTGCCACGCCCTACTTTTTGTCTTTGGCAGCCGTGGCGTTTCATTCGTCCACAGTCTCCCACCCCGGCGGCCAGAGTTCTCTCCTCGCCTCCTCCCCTTACGGAACAAAGGAAAGTAAGGTCACCGTTTCACCTCGAGCCGATCCTGAACAGTGATCGGTTGCCAGGGTTACGGTGGAAGGCCATATGTTTTGTTTGTTTTTTTGTTTTTTGCAACAGAATGTGTCGAATACTTTCGGCGGAAGCCTTCGCCCATCAGTTCGCTCCACCTTGGTTTCCACGACGACTGGATTTAGATTTTTTTGTAGTTATTTTTGCGTCGGGGAACTCTAGTCATAATTTATCAACAGATATTTATATATAATCAATACATATATTAATGCGTTTTTTTAATAGGATTTTTTTTGCAGCCTGAATTGCTCCCTGTCAGAAATCCCAAACTGCAACGGTTCACAGTATCGATGCGACGAAAGAATGAAATTAAGATACAGCAACTAAAAGAGAGGAGTGGGCTGTGAGGGGGCGGGGTCACAGGCGGGGTCACAGGTGGGGCCAACAGCGCCCCTTTTCTCATCAGAGGAAGATTAAAAAATATAAAGTTCACCTGTTAATAGGTCGTCTGCCCCAGCCCACCAACCCCCACCCCCCCTGCCCCCCCTCACCCGTTCTCCCACTTGAATCTTTTCACACACGCTAAAAACCTGTCAAACGATGGTAGATCATGCATGTTCCGTTTTCGTTTCCTCTCGATCCGATGAGCCCCCCCCCCCCCCCTTCCCCCCAAATTCCTTTTCATTTCCTGTAGTCCGAGGTCCCTCCCTCCGTTTCATACGGGTGTGGTGCGTCGGTTGGCCGAGTCTTTCAGGTCCTTCTGGATGCAGTTGTGGACCTGCAGGAAGTTGTGGTCCCGCTCCGTGGAGTTATAGGTGGCCGTCGGCGTGCCCGTTTGACCCTTGGGCAGCGTGTACATCGACAGCTCGGTCGAGGGCAGCGTCCCGAAGGCCTTCAGGCCCAGCGGCGACGCCTCGCGGGAGTGCGAGGGATCCGTGGAACGGGACGAGGAGCGTGAGCGGCGCCGATAGCGATAGCGGTAGCTCGGGATGCGCGTGATGGCCGCGCCTTGGAGGTAGTCGGCAGCCCTGGCCCCCACGCGCAGCTCCCGGTGGCGATCGATGAACATGTGCACCGCCAGCACGCCCACCATTTCGGCCATGATGAAGGAGAGAGCGCCGAAGTAGAAGGACCAGCCGTAGGAGTAGCTGTTCTTCTTGGAGTCGCTCTTGGACGGGTCGCCGCTGTTGGCTGAAATGTACACGATGATTCCGATGATGTTGCTCAGGCCTGAAATGACGACAAAGGGCGATCAGATGGACGCTAAGATGCACAACAAATACACGAACGACCCCTACGGGCTGAATCTGACTCGCTAGCGACCGTGTAGTTGCTATGACGATCAGCTACTCCGAGGCAGTACCGTCGTCTGATGGAAAACAGCCTCCAGGACGGTCGTTATCTGTCCACGGCCGAGACCCAGAGGACGCTCAGAGGACCTACGACTTCCTGCCATCGCCCCCCCCCCCCACACACACACACACCTGCGGAGACGAAGAGGATGCCGGAGCTGAGGATGATGTTGTGGCGTGACTTGTAGAACTCGCTGGCGGCGATGCAAAGGCCCCCCATGAAGAGGAGGATGACACTCAGGATGGGGAAGATACTGGAAGCTCGTACAGCCCCTGGACACACACACACACGCACACACGCACGCGCACACGCACACACACACACACACACACATGCACGCACACGCGCACACACACGCACGCACACACACACATGCACGCACACACGCACACACACACACGCGCACACACACACGCACACACACACACACGCACACACGTACACACACGCACGCACACACGTACACACACGCACGCACACACGTACACACACACACGCACACACACGCACGCACACACGTACGCGCGCACACGCACGCGCGCACACACATGCACACATGCACGCACGCACACACACACGCACGCACGCACACGCACGCACACACACACGCACGCACACACACACGCACGCACGCACACGCACGCACGCACACGCGCGCACACGCACACACACGCACACACACACGCACGCACACACATACGCACACGCACACACGCGCGCACACGCACACACACGCACACACACACGCACACGCACGCACACGCACACGCACGCACAAAACTGTTATTTTAATTCTCACTAAACATTGTTCTAATAATAATCAATCTTAATCAATACCCTCTCATGAACCCACCGATTCTTTTATTCTAATTGATTATTTATTCTAACTTCTTTCCCTCCCTCGTCATTCTGTCCATCAGCCGTCTGTCTGTCTGTCCTCCGCGTGGCCGACGTCCTGATTTGGTCTCAGGTTGTCATGACGATGCTGCGGTCGCCGGGCTCGGTCCGGTTTTGTCCTTCCAGGGAAAAATAAATTGATATTGACGAGGAGCCGCTGGAGCCGATCACCTGTATGCTAATGAGCTGCAGGTAAATGATTTGTAATATTGTTGGATCGTGCAGCGGCGGAGTCATTTTAAATGGGGAATGAGCTCGGAAGGTTTACTGAAACAATTATCCAGAGGGAGAGTATTGATCGTATTCATACGTTACCACCCGCTTCGTGACATTTCAAACGGGTCGTAATCACACAAATTTGCAAAAATACCATGAATGAGTCGATTGATTACTATTGGCTAATAGCATGTAGCACTGGAGGACAGTAAACACACCCCTTCCCTCACATCCCATAGAATCAGATCTGGTCTTGATCCACATCCACCATGATCCACATTCACCATGATCCACATCCACCTTGATCCGCATCCAGCTTCAACACGGAGAACAAATGAGCCTTTTGTTATTCCCACTTATCTGTTCCCACTACCACATGTTCTGTGCTGTTGGATTCCCACGTGGGCGTGTGTGTGTGTGCGTGTGTGTGTGTGTGTGTGTGTTTCCTCCGTACTAGAGTGTGTATGGGAAACACCCCACTGGAGCAGGAGTGTGTGGGAGGTTGATCGATGAGTGTGTTCGCTTCATAGCTTGTTGAGCTGATGTCTGTACGTTTATGTGTGTGTGTGTGTGTGTGTGTGTGTGTGTGAACCCAGGGAGCTCCCACGGTGGTGTGTCCCCCCCCCCTCCACCTCTATAATTCAGCCACAATTACAAGGCTCTCCTCTGCTGCAGCTAATGAAAGCACAAGTCAGCCACACACACACACACACACACACACACCCACACACACCACTGCAGCAGAATCAACCAGGCAGTGGGATAAATAAAGGGTGTGTGTGTGTGTGTGTGTGTGTGTGTGTGTGGCTGACAGACTGGTCACCAGTAGAAGCACCACCAGGCAGATGTGTGTGTGTGTTCGTGTGAACGTCGCACACACACACACTCGCCCGTCGGCATCACGACGCATTACTCACACAAACCGTGACCCGCCTCCATGTAACAACCGGGCTCCCAAAAATACCGGCGCTGACATCAGCAGGACGACGGTACGCGCCTCCTCTGGATGTGGAGTATTAGCATCGCAGCGGTCTAAGAAGAGCCACGGCGTGTTCATTTTGCCATTAAGACGTGTTTGTTCTGTTAGCATAAAGCGTTAGCATTAGCTTGGATTATTGATTACAGAGGTCAAATTCAGACGGTTCTGCCTTCCCGCCGTGGCCGGTGCCGATGGCGCCGCTGAAGGAGGAAGGCCGACTTCTC
Source organism: Brachionichthys hirsutus (assembly GCF_040956055.1). NCBI lineage: Eukaryota > Metazoa > Chordata > Actinopteri > Lophiiformes > Brachionichthyidae > Brachionichthys > Brachionichthys hirsutus. Next base: position 12,220,322 of record NC_090913.1, read on the forward strand.
ACCCTTACGTAACCGCATGCACAGATTCACCCGGGGAGAGCGGTTTGTGGGGGGTGGCGGGGGCGAGACGGCGTGGGAAACCTTTAAATAGAGCGCCGTCAATACGGATAGCGCGTCCAACACGCGGCTTGAAACTGACCTATCGCGGTGGCGCGACCGTGAGAAGGCGGCGCCCAAAGGCCGGCGTGAAGGAATAGCCTCGCCCGTTCAGCTAATGCTAGCAGCCTCCCTGCCAGGCCTCGTGGCACCGTTTATAAATAGTCTTTAGTTCCCCGGCGCAGTAATTACACACCTTTTATTGCACCGGGGCTCAGAAATGCATAAAAGGAGGCCGGTTAATATGAATATTAAATATATTTAAATACTTAAAGTCACCCGCATGACGAAGCAAAGCCGCTGAGGGTGGAGTCCAGGTGAGGCGCAGTTAGCTGATTGATTCAGGGCGACTTGTGATTGATCGGTTATTGATAATGAGCTGGGACTCTAACGCGTGTCACAGCATCTACGAGCATGATGTCATCCGTCAGTCCATACGAGTGGAGCTCAGAGCACCGGATCGCCTGCAGGCCCGTTGATCTGTTTGGGCTGTGGTTCTGGTTAACAGCTATAATGGACCAGTGTGTCATTTTCAATTTTAAAATGAAACCATTGTCAGAATTTGTCAGGAATTTGGCAGATTTGCATCCAGAGCTCTTTGAGTTCAGGTGTCCCGTTTATTTAAGCGCTTTAATATTTAATTTTGTAGTTTTGTCCACGGCTATTAGAAGCTCCTCCTTTCTCCTCTGACAGAACTGTTTCCGTGGATACGAGGATACGAGGAAACAGGAAGTGCTAAATGATCATTTCTGGCTCCAACATCATCGGAGTGTGGACGCTCTCCAGGCGACCCACCTGTAGACCCCAGCCGGGTCAAAATGAATACAACCTAACTTTCTGAAGCTCCGCCTCCGTCCCCTCGCTCCACCCCTACGGCATCCATCCACCAGCTGTCAGACCGGAACGCAGGCCTCAGCGGAGACAGACAGACGGATGGACGGAAAGCACGGAGGAAGAAGGAGAGGTGTGACCCACATAGCAGTATTTATAGACGCCAGCGTCCTAATTGGCAAACCCCCGGGACGGCGGCAGCGCTGCACTGGGACCCTACTACCTTCACCTCCTTCACCTCCCCTCTTTCTGCCCTCCTTTCACCTCCTGGACTTCCTGTTTTTGTTCCCCATCCATCGCCTCCCACCTTCCTCCATGACTTCCCTGGCCGATTTTCCTCTCCCTCTCCATTTCAGTTCTGCACAGCTGGAGTTGATCCCGATGCTTTTTTTTTTTACTTTTAAAAGATGCTGAAACTTTAATAATTAAAGTTCCCATGACCCCCCCCCCCCCCCCACCCTGGAGAAAGAGAGAAGGACTCACGTAGGAAATACTCTGAAGCGTCCGCCGCGTAGTCAGCATCCTCGGGAAAGTGATCGATCTGCTTACACATGCCTTTAAAGGAACCTGCGTGAGAGAGGAAATCATTCACACAGGAATAATCGATGCTGAAGGAGGAACAGTGTGATCTAGGAAAGCACCGGGAGAGCACAGACCTCCCCCAAGCAGCTCATTCCCCTCCTAACTGGATCTGCACCGTCCACACGGTGATCTGGATCAGTACCAGAAGGTTCTACATTGTTCTCGGTATCTTTATTCACCAACATGAAACGTCAAAGTGAATCAGAGTTGATCAGTTGGTTTTAATGTAATATTTGTTCCTGACCTCATTCTGGATCAGAACCAGAAGACATGTTTCATGATGGTTCATATCGGACCCCTTTATGACTGATGTTTGGTGACTGAATCAAATGCAGATTTTACAATATGTATATATATATAAAAGCCTCCATTATAAAGTAAATGGGAAAATCCAGATGTTTCTGTATCCAGACGGGAATCCGGATCGCTCTCAGAATTTAATGGGATTTAAATTAGACCCATCTTCAGATTTGTATTCATCCAGCAGTTTTTCCTAAATCCTGCTAACAGAAAAACAAACGTTAAACCCAGAAGCTCCTTGGTGGAGGTAACAAAGTAAAATAGACAAGGCCTGGAAGAGCCGCTCTGTTCCACGTAATCCGAACGTCAGAACATCAGACGAGCAGCGTGAGAATAAACCGCGAGGTGGGTGGGAACGCCGGCGACCATGTGGACCGAGGACTCTCCTCCTCTGGGTTGGAACTCATTATCCTGACAGGAAATCCACATTTAATGTCACCTTTAGATCCCGGGTCAAGACTGAACGCGTCCCCTTTCTGTTCTGGAAACCGGAGGTCATCCGGAGGTCATCCCCCCGCCTTCACCCCGAGCCAGGACTCGGTGTGCATCAGCTCGAATGACATCAGCGGGTTTCCCCCACCACTTAGCTTACATGTAGCCACGCCGTTCAAAATGGTGTCTGTCACTGTTGCTAGGAGACGTGCGAAGTCTCCCTCTGCTTCGATAACGCTCGTCTGTATCTGTGTTTTCTTTTCATTCGGCGGCGTCTTCACATGAAGATTTCACATCATGTCACGCGGCTGCCAGGCAGAATGTCCATCGCTCCTCAATTACTCCTCTCTCCTCGCTCCCCCCCTCCCTCCAACACATGCCCACCCACGCTGCACCGGGAGCACATGTAATCGGGAATAGTAATGTCTCCTCCTTCTCCCTCTCTCCTCTATCTGTCTCTTACATGCATACATGTGTGAGGACCCCGAGGACCAGCATCCCATTTTAACTGAGCTGGCAGCTCAGCCCTCCTCCTCCTCCTCCTCCTCCTCTCTCTCTTTGCTCATCTATTCAAATCAGGAGCGCTCTTTTTGGTCTCGACAGCGTGGACAGAACTTTACGTCATCATGTGAGATCCACTTTTGTCTGTTAATGAGTTTAATTCCCTCCTCCTCCTCCTCCTTCACCTCCTCCTCCTCCTCCTCCAGTTGTCATAATGAGGTGTCGCTCTTCCAAATTGGCCTTGTTAAATTATACAACCTGCTTAAACACGGAACAGACACTATTATTCCGAGAGCAACCTTCCCCTCGGGGGTGAGGATGATTCCTTCACTCACTCATCCTCACGGCCAGCGGGGTGGGGGGGGGCTGGCCCCACTGAGGATTTAGACCAATCTTATGGGACCCTAGGTGACGAACATCCTCGTATGAAGCATCCTAACCCACGGCGTGCGTTAGACAGCTCTCTCTGAACCAGCTGATCACAGGTAAACGCTGCGAAGACGGGCCCTTTATTACCGCCGCCAAGGAGGTGCCGTTTGTCTGTCTGATAGCAGAATTACTGAAAAACAGCTGGATGGATCTGGATCAATACGGATCTGAAGACGGGTCCTGGTCTAACGTGGATCACGTTCAATTATGAGATCTATTTACAGCAACAGCTGCTGAAGACAATCAAGAAAATTAGATTCTGGATGTTTGAGTTTCAGCTTACGGCGTCATGTTGAACTGTCGGTCGCCGTGGCAACGGCATTCAGCGAAAACTCACAGAACTTTAAAGTAAAGCCAAACAGCTCAGCTCTCAAAGAAGAAGAAGAAGAAGAAGTCGTTGTTAAAGGGGCGGGACTGCAGAGAGATATGCATGCAAATCACGCACACACACGCACGCACACACACGCACGCACACACACGCTTCCCCGGTCACTCCTTTGGCGCCCGATGCGTGCAGGATTAGGGCGCAGTCGGCTGTCAGCACCTCCCCCACCAGGCGTTAAACAGACCGTGTGGCGGTGCCAACGGCTCCACGCCACGCCGACCCGACTACTGTACGACCAAGAACGCCACGCTGGTGCCGCTGCACCGGACCCCACTGTGAAACGCAGCACACGACCTTCTGTTAGCGTGGAGGAAGTCACACCATCAGAGTGTTAGCATCCTGTAGCGGCGCGGCTCTGGATGCTAATTAATTCATCTTTGCTGTGAATGTTAAAAACAACGGGTCAAAGTTCATGAGAATGTTCTTGCGAGGCGAAGCCGTGGGCTTCGAGTTGCTTCCTGCTTTGTGCCGTGTGTTTAGTCTCCTCTTCTCTGATTGGCCTGAGCAGCTTCACTGCCCCCCCCCCCGCCCCTGTCTTTGTACCATTTTTTCTTTTGATTTGCAATAATCATAAAATAAAAACAGCCGTTGTGACTAAAACATAATGAATAGCAGCATCTGCTGCGTCTTTAAAACATGACGCATGTCTTACAGGCGTGTCCTTGTGTCTCCCAGCGTGTGCGTGTGTGTGTGTGTGTGTGTGATTGATGTCCCTCCCGTGGTGCAGAGTGGCGTGTGTGTCCCAGGTGTGTATGACTGCTTCCTTTGATTGAGAGGCCGTGATGCCCGTTTGACATGCGGCCTTGTGCTGCTAGCAGAGCGCTACGCTGCCGTCGCTACACCGCCTAATGCGGCCTCAAGGACGGAGGGGGGGGGGGGTCCTGTAATAATTAGCCAATGAGAAGGCCATTGGGGATTAGGCGTGGCTGATTGTTTTAGCGCCACCTGGTTCAGATGCTCAAGTGAAAGCGTCAAACGCACCTCCAGCCTGCCGCGATGGAGATTAACGGCAGCATTTAGAGCTTGCTGGGCTCCACCTGTCAAGGATGCCCCCCCCCCAGGGCAGCAACGGCCTCCGAGGGGCCGTCCTGAGGCCAGATCCATCACACAGGACCGCTACGGGCCGGGTTCCTGGCGCCAGCCTCCACAGCTGGACGGCAGATACGGAGCCATCTGTCCAGGATGACAGGCTCACGGGGGGGGGGGGGGGGCATTTTTGTAATCCGATTCCATGTAATCTGTTCCATCCTGGACCTGGTGTGGAGCTGAGATGAAATAAAAGAGGCTCTGCTGCAAAACGAACGAGCTGATGGCTATTAGCATAATGAATGTCATCGCTGTAATGCACGCACGCGCACACACAGACACAGCAGCATCAGATCTGCAGCGCGTGAGTCAATGGGTGGATCAAACACGCGTGATCGCTTCTGTTCTGTGACGGAACCGCTGCAGCCACCGGCGTCTGGGAGACACGGCGTCGCGTCTCCAGCGATACGCCCGGTGACGTATGACGTCAGCCGGGGCAAGGCGGGCTTGAGAGAACGCGGGCCTGCGCGTTACAGATAGCGCTGCAGGAAGCCTGGGGGGGCAGAAAAGCAGGGCCGCCTGCGCTTTCTCTCCCTCCATCCTCTCCTCTCCTCTCCTCTCCTCTCTTCTCCTCTCCCCCCTGGATCACTCTCGGATCCCTCCCTGCTCCGAACCGTTTCTAATCTCCGGTGCCAAGTACGCGGAGTGCGCTGCGTGAAAAGTAAAGCCACTTAGAGGGGGAGGATGAGCAGAGCGCACGGGGTGAGCGCGCACGGATCCGTGCGTTCAGAGGTTTCTGTCTCAAACACGCAGTTTGTCCTCAAAGGGACGCGGAGCAATGGTTTTACGGTCTTGTTTTTAAATCCAAATCACGTGACCTTTTCACTCCGCGAAAGCTCATGAAGTCAGGGATACACGGGGGGGCGGGGGGGGGGGGGGGCACCTGTGACTCAGGATGGACTGTGGACCTTCTAACCCAATCAATAATCAATTGGTTGCTGGTAGCCATGTGAGGCGTGAGGACCACGAGGTCTACAGGTGAGGGTTCGAGCTCCAGGTCACATGATCCAGATCAAGCATTCGTTCTGCATCAACTTCCTGCCTGAGATCCGACATCAGAACCGAGCTGAACCCGCTCACATCGTTCTCATCTTCACATCAACTTCCTGTTTCAGTCGCTAGTAAACGAACATTTCAGGAAGGCACACGGGCTGGGGAGGATTACCGGGGGTCGCTATACCCGGCAGACTCAGAACTACAATCAGAACCTGGGGCAACACGGCAACCAACAGATAGATAGATAGGTGTGATTGATTGATCGATCTCACCTTCCAGGCAGCAGGTCCTCCAGAGGCCCGAGTGCGTCATCACTTCCTCGTTCTTCTTGCTGGTCTCGTTCTCATTGGTGCTTTTGACCTTGCAGACGCCACGAGAGTACAGCCAGTAGTCCGTTCCCACGGCGATGGTCATGAGGCTGAAGGCGGCGAAGGCCCCGACCGTGGTCAGCAGCATCTGAACTCCGCGGTCAAACACGCCCATGTTGCCGCATTCCACGAAAGGGGGGCCCCCTTTCTTCTTGATGTACAGGAAGTAAATATTTGTGAGTTTGCGTCGCCACGCCAGCTCGGAAAATGGGGGGTGGGCGGCGTCGGGTGGATGACGGCGGCGGGGGGCCGCTGGGGGGGCGGGGGAATTCGGGGAGCTCGGGGGGAATCGTATGGTTGGTTTTTGGGTGAGACAGCAAAGAGATGAAAATGAAAGGATAGGTGGGTCAAAGCGACCGGAGGTGAGGACAGCAGGACCCTGAGCAGCACGGGTCTTTAGTTCTAGTCCCCAAGTTATCCGCCCTGCTCCGGATAAAGCGCTGACCTAAAAACACAGGCCTCCAGCAGATCCCACAGGAGACCTGGTCCGGGACGGAGGCCTACTTAGTTGAGTTGGAAGGCCTCTGAATGTCAAACCGTGAAGAAAGGCAGCGGTGCCGAGGAGACGGGGGTTCTGGTCTGGTTCTGCTCTGGTTCTGGTCTGGTTCTGGGTGGCCCTCTAGGCCCGCTTTTGGCTTTCTCTGCTGAATAAAGCAGATCCGTACATTACAGCTTCAAAGTGGATGCATGGAACACACACACACATACACACACACACTATAAACTTTCACTTGCACACACCTGAACACGGACGAGCACACGCATGCACACAGTGTGAGGAGACGCCGGGGTGCGGGGGCGGAGGGTGGTTCGTTCACACGGACGTTGGCGGCCTGATTTCTTTCAAAGCCGCCCCCCCCCCAAAAAAGGGCAAAGGCAGGCCCGTCTACGCTGATGGAGCCCACTGGGAGCGTGAATGATGGAGGCTCATCCCTGATGGATCGGGTGTCACATGCACGCCGCTGGAAGAGGCTGATGCCGGCACCGGAACAGGCAGGGCCCAAAAGAACAAAAGGAACCGGATGAGAAGGAGAAGTAAAAGAACAAATTCAAAGCAGTCCCCAAAAATCAGCCAACAGCCATTCCTCAGGAGACGAAGGGGCGATGTGCTCCCTCCTTCCAAATAAAAAAACAAGAGGAAGTTACAAACATCAAACGACAGCCTGCTTAGCTTTCCTTTTTCCTAAAATTCCGATCCCCGGCTTCCATATGTGTTCCCTAGACCTTTCCCCGGCGACGGAGGGAATCTGCTGAAGGTGGATGCGGGCAGCGGGACCGACAGCACGCCGCGCAGAGAGGGGCGCATCCAGGCGGAGAGGCCGAGCATCACCCGCGGAGTCGCAGCCGCTTCCTCCGGCATCCGAGCGATCCTACGCGGCGATGTCGCGGGCGCACACGCGCGCGCAGCCGCTCGCTGTCATCGCGTAAGAGTCGTGAGGAATCATCAAGGAGCAACGGATGTTTGGGGACGGCTGTCAGGCGTGGGGGGGGGGGGGGGGGGGTGCGCAAAAGATAAATAATGTCCAATTCAACGGAGAGCGGATCCTCGGGTTCCTCCTTCACCGAGCTCAGATAGAAGTGGAGGAGGAGGGGGCGGATGGGTAGGAGAGAGAGGGGGGGGGGGGGGGGAGAGAAAGCGAGAGAGAGAGGAAGAAAGAGAGAGAGGGGGGAGGGAGGGGGAGAAAGAGAGAGAGGGAGAGAGAGAGAGAGAGAGGGGGGGGAGAGAGAAAGCGAGAGAGAGAGGAAGAAAGAGAGAGCGAGCGAGATAGCGAGGAGAGAAAGAGAGAGAGGGGAGGGAGGGGGAGAAAGAGAGAGAGAGGGGGGAGGGAGGGAGAGAAAGAGACAGAGAGGGAGAAAGAGAGAGAGCGAGCGAGATAGCGAGGAGAGAAAGAGAGAGAGGGGGGAGGGAGGGGGAGAAAGAGAGAGAGAGCGAGGGATGTAATGTAATGTAAAATGTAATATTTGTCCCTGACCTCATTCTGGATCAGAACCAGGAGACGTGTTTCATGATGGTTCTGATCGGACCCCTTCATGACTCTGATTTCTGGTGACTGAATTTAATGCAGATTTTATAAGATATGATTTTTTTTTAAAGCCTCCATTATAAGTAAATGGGAAAATCCAGATTGTTTTTGTATCCAGACGGGGATCCGGATCGCTTCCAGAATTTAACGGGATCTAACTTAAACCCAACTTCAGATTGTTATTATTAAGATCCATCCAGCAGTTTCCCATAATTCTGCTCCAAACAAACAAACAAACAAACAAACAAACAAACAACGCTGATGTTAAAGTGTTTACTTGGAGTCTTTCATGCGTCCCGTCCTGTTCGTCGTCACGGAGACGGCTGTCTCTCTGCGGTGCTGAAACGGACAGCTCCCCTCGCCGCCTCCACGGCAACCGCCTCCCTGTTGTGATAGGCTGACATCTTCATGGGGATATCCGCACGCACACACACACGCATACGCACACACGCACACGCACACGCACACACACACGCACACGCACACACACGCACACACACGCACACACACACACGCACACACACACACGGTGCAGCAGGCTGAAGGTAACAGGCAGCGTTTACATGAAGAGGCTAAGACGTGATGATGATGATGATGATGATGATGATGATGATGATGATGATGCTGTTGCTTAATGCCTCCATGCAGCTGCTGCCAAAGATCACTTCTGTGGTTGCCGTGGACGATAACGCCGCTTCCCATCACGATGAGATCACTCTGCTTTGTGCTACTAAAGTAGGGGAAGTGCGGCGTATCAATTTGGGATTGTAATCCCGGATTACTTGTGTATTCCTTTCCTGCCCCCCCCCCACACACACACACACGTTAAGCCTGCAGCCCCCGGGAAGCCTGAAACGATGCCGAGTTCGATCCACAGAGCGAATCCCTGAGCCTACAGTCGTCCAGGAAGAGGAGCTGTGGCGCTCCATATGCAGCTCACATCCCACACATGCAGCGGCGGCGGCGGCGGCGTGGATGTGGGCCAAACTGCGCTAAGGCGAACTCACAGGGGGGGGGGGGTGAAATCTGCACGACATTTACCCCACGCTGCCATCTCAGCCTCTGATGTGCACAGCCGCCCGCCACAACGTCGAGATGCGAGGCTGCTGGCGCTAGCGGGGGAAAGCCGGAGCGTTCGTACCACGTTTGGGAAGCTCATCCGGGCGTCCTCCAGAGGATGCCGGAGACAGAACTCCCGCTCTGTTGGACAAGCGTGGAATTACACTAAGATGCCTTTTGGGGGGGGTTCTGTAATTAAATGTCAAAACATCAGATGCTGAAGGGCCGGAGCTGCTGCAGCGGCGTTCCGACCCGGATGTAGTGAGGAGGCTCCGTCCCGTCACCGGGTGGCCTTCAGCTTCAATGTCTCGGCTCCCCACACGCTCCCGTCCACGCTCCCGCTTGGAAATGCCTGGAAAAGGAGGCGCCCTGGAGGCATTGGCCCCCCTCAGCTGACTCCTGAGTCCTCATCCCTGCTGCCCCGTGATGGAACCCTGCGCTGCGTTATCCCTGATCTTATTCTTATTCCCAGATTTCCGGACCATCGGTGACGATTGGCCCGCAGATCGAGCGGTAAATCGATAGCTTTGGCTCGGCTCTCTCGTCACCGTGACGGTTTGATTACCGTTGACTCCGCCCATCTGACGGTCCAGCTTCCTGCTGCTCATGAACAGGATGAGATAGTTAAACTCTCCTGCTTGAGGCAGCAACGTCCTCCCTCCTCCTCCTCTCGGGTCTAGAGGACATGTTTAACATTCCACTCTGCTCCTCCTCCTCCTCCTCCTCCTCCTCCTCCCCCTCTCACCCTGCTGCACTCTGCTTGCTGACGGCCAGAGACAAAATGAGAGGAACAGAAAACCCCTTCATCACCATCAGCGTGTCGTTGTTGCTGCATCGCTGTGTCCTCCTCCTGCTCCACCGGCGCTCCTTCAGTGCAGGAGCAGCCTGGCCTTGGGACGGAAGGGGTGGGGGACAGATTTCAGGCTGACGTTGGACAGTCCTGTTCCTGTTGAGGATGAGAAGTAGAGACTATTTGTTATTTAGAGGAGGTCTCCATCTCGTTGGGCCGGTGCCGCTCAGCCAAAGATTTCAAACCGTGGAGCCGCGCCTGCTCTTAGCTTAGCGGAGGTTTACAATAAACGCTTTAAGCTAGCAGGCCAACATGGCTGCCTCACTGTAAACGTTGCTAACGCTCGTTAGCCTTTGACTTCAGACGTAGCCTCAACAAACTGGAACCGTCTTCGGGTTCCATCGTGATCACGTGACTTCTTTACGGAGACCACGTGACCTCCTGCAGCTCCCTCCCCATGAAAGGAAGGATCGATCAAAGGGAGAACTGTGTTCACACAAGCGGCAGCCATGTTGTCATTTGGTTTCCTTACTAGCTGACCCCATCAGAATAATTATTCTACACTTATCAAAGACTGTTAAGCATCAACAAACAGGATATGATTGAATCTGCATTTTATTTATTTATTAAAATTGATCAGCTTATTAGGAATTACAAAACAACATTCCGTCCAGGTACAAGTTATTTCTGGAATCTCTGGTTTTATTTTCTTAATAGATTTTTCCGCTCATTTTAGTCTAATTTTTCTGACCTGACCTCCTTTAAAGATTCATTTGCATGACATGAATAATTAATCAGCTCCCTCGGCTCCAGCGCTTGAAACGAATCAGACGCCTCTCTTCAACACGACGACTTCGCTCTGCCAGTTTGGGATTCTTGATTTTCAGAATGAAATCAAACATGATTTCATAGTCGTGATTTCTCTTCTTTTTTTTTCATTCACTTAAATGAAGTTTGTACAACGTTGAAAACAATACGATTAAGGACGTATGAGAATCCTTAAAGTCCATTACAGTTTTTTGTAGAAAAGGAGGATTTACAGCCACATGTTACTGTAAGATCATCGCAGCGTCAGGCAGACGTCTGCTCGCGTCTCACAGACCAACGTGGAAGCGATGATGTGAAGATTGATTAGATCAGCGTAAAAAAGAACACAGTTCAAGTTATTTTCTGCACATAGTTGAAGCTCAGGCCTGAAACTCGGGATCTAATTCATCAGCAGCTCATTAGCATAAGATTAAGCCTGATAATAAACCCCCGTGAATTCATTATTGATTCAAAGCTACGTCGTAAAAAGGTTGTGTTTGCGTTTCTTCTTCATTTAAAGCAGCCTTGCTAAATAGAAGGGCGAGAAAATGCAGATTGTCTTTAGCATAAAAAGGCTTTAAGGCCGTTGAAGTGTGTGTTCACACCTAAAGACCAGGTTCAGGACACTTCTGGAGCGCGTGTCCCGAATCCTGAGCGGCTCCAGATCACGGTTCTTTCATCCATGTTGTTTGTTTGTTTGTTTTTAAATGTAAACGGCTGAAAACTTTCAGGCTGAAATAATGACGGAGGCAGAGACTTTAACTTCTAAGTGTCTTATTAGAAAATATCCTTACCTACCCCCCCCCCCCCCCCCCGCCCTCTCTGGACAGTAAAGGGCCTGTGGAGCCTAATTAGGATGCAGAGGAGGAAGGCTCTGCTGCAAATTGAAAACATATTGATTCTCCTCATGCTCTGAGGAAGAGGGGGCGAGAGACGGAGCAAAAGAAGGAAGAGGACAGGCGGAAGGAACGAAAGAGTGTAAGAGAGGGGGGGCTAAAAAAGAGTCGCCTGGTGCCGGCGGCGACTTCTGTGGATGTCGGGTCTCGGTCGAACGCAAGCAAACACACACTGCATTTTCTTGTGCTGAGAGTCGATGGTCTACGGTCGCTATGGCAACGGGGTCAGGACCGCAGTGGTGCGACTTTGCGGGATCGTGTGCGTTTTCCACATGTGCGGCCGTGCTGCCACGTCCAGCTGTGGTGGGGAGAGGCCACAGGATGCCAATGAGAGAGGACAGCGCAGAACGCGTACAGATGTGCTGACTGCACAGTTTCCATGGGAACAAGCCCCCCCTTCCCACCTCCACCAGCACCATCGCTCCTCGTTGCTCTTGCAACTGCTTGACAAGGGTCGCTAGTACGTACCGCTGCGTCTTTCCGTTCGTGTTTGTGCACTCCAGGTAGCATCAGCTGCAGCTCAATCTATCATATCCTGTGTGCACGTGTGGTGGTAGTGTGTGTGTGTGTGTGCATGCATTTTAGTGTGTGACATACTTGTCTCATTCTTTAATTCACACTAGTCTGCACATCATTCCATTATTCTATGATATTCATGTCGCTCTGTGTCCTGTAGGAGCATTAAATGGGAAAGGATTTAAAGAGTTTCCCCATAAAGTTTAGACTAAATAGTTTAAAAGTCCAGCAGCCTTATTATTAAATAAGAATCATTACAATTGCTGCATATTGCGCGTCATAAAAACGTAGTATTGGCTGGTAATCAATCACTGATTAATTATTAATCAGCTGTTTTCAACCCCTCAATTAAACAAAAACAGTTTGAACTGCTGAATGCAAAACATTTCTCGTAAATACTATCGACACAAATGATTTAATGTTCTTCTTTCATCCGGGACACAGAGCGGGTCTGCTTGCTTTGTAGTTTACGACAGTTTTACAACACACGACCGTCTCGCTTTACGGTAGGGCCCGTCACGCAGCCGTGAGAAGGTAACGAACAACTGCTCCTTAACATGCTCCTTATAATGTGGTGCTTTTATAATTTATTAACTCGTTAGTGTTTCGCTTCAGACTAACACAGAACGCCACTGCTAGCTCTCGCGTAGCTGCTAGCTAAGCAGCTCGTCTTCAAACGGCTTCAAACTTTATTCAAATGTTCGCACGGCCTCGCGTGTACGTCACACCTCCGGATTAATGGCTGCCTGCGTCGTGCAGCTTGTTTACTTCGTGAAATAAAGGCATGGATTGTGTCTCTATGCACGACAGCGCCTGCTTTACGGCTGTTAGCATTAGCAGTGACTTACCACGGTGCGACCCGCTCACGCGATGCGCGTCGGCCTGCCCGGAGCAGAGACGCTGCGTGGTGGATCCTTCAAGGCTTTGGCTGTGGTGAGTGCGAGTGCGTGTGCGTGTGCGTGTTATGAAGGATGAGGGGTGGTGACTTTTGGCTCAGTAGTCTGGAGTTTAAAATCTCCGCAGTGACTTTGAACCTGACCCTTAAACGCATTTTAGGACCCATCGGGTGCGTCTTCAACGCCCTTCATGCCTCACCCTCCTCTTCCTTCCAGACGCTGCTCCTGAGTGGGTTTATGTTCCAGCTGCTGAGGACTGTCGGACTGAGGGCGTTTTCCATGGCATCGGAGACGTACACGTCGGGCACGCACTCGGCCGCCTTCGTCACGTGTCCGAACGACACGGTCGCTAAGGAGCTGGCCAGGTGACGCTTCGTCCCGTGCTTCGTCCGCCCGCGTCCCCGACGGGACGCGCTTTGTCCGCCCGCGTCCCCGACGGGACGCGCTTCGTCCGCCCGCGTCCCCGACGGGACCCGCTTCGTCCGCCCGCGTCCCCGACGGGACGCGCTTTGTCCGCCCGCGTCCCCGACGGGACCCGCTTCGTCCGCCCGCGTCCCCGACGGGACGCGCTTTGTCCGCCCGCGTCCCCGACGGGACGCGCTTTGTCCGCCCGCGTCCCCGACGGGACGCGCTTCGTCCGCCCGCGTCTGTGGCTGATTCGTCTTGTTCTTCTGTCTCTCCAGGGGGATCGTGGAAAGGAAGCTGGCCGCATGCGTCAACGTTGTCCCAGCAATTACGTCCATGTAAGTTGTCCCGGCTGCGGTTTCCTGAGCTGGCGGCGCCCTCAGTGCACACGAGAACGCCTCCTTCAGATTATTGCGTTGTTTTTTCTCTTCCAGATATGAATGGCAGGGAAAGATGGCGGAGGACAGCGAGGTGCTGCTGGTGAGGGCCGCTCGGTCGTGTCTCAGAAAAGACGTTTAAACCAGTTTGTGATATTTTCCCGATAAGTGAAGCCTCTCGCTCTCCTGTCTAGATGATTAAAACCAGAAGTTCCAAGGTGCCGGCTCTCGCTGAATACGTCCGGTAGGTTTGTTTTTTTGCTCCGTTGCCTGCCGTGACTCACGCACTCGGACCGTCCGGCTGCTCGCCTGTTCTCAGGTCTGCTTGTTGTCCTCCTCTCCAGCTCCAACCATCCTTACGAGGTCGCCGAGGTCATCAGCCTGCCGATCGACCAGGGCAACCCGCCCTACCTCAAGTGGATTGGAGACGTCGTTCCCGAGCATTGATGGATAGAATCAGTCCATTGATGTAAAATACGATCGGAAAACGTGAAATTAGTCTCATTATTTCCTGCAAAGACGGATCCGTCGCTCATTAAGACGCTGCTGGGTGTGTGCGCTTATCAGACGGCTTCCATGTTCCATAAAGCGGCTTCTGAGCTGATCTAAACTGACGTCATACAAAATAAGGCTATTTTGTAACTGCCACCATCTGAGGCCTGCGATACTCAATGTTCTCCTCTGGATGGCAGTGTTGCTCTTTAAGCTCCAGTGTTTGCAGCGTAAACTATCATTTGAACAGACTTCAGTTCGGATCCTGATTTTGTACGTAAATAAAAACATTTGCAATAAATTGGAGCGTTATTTTGTCCTATTGAGGTTGAGAGCCCCTTTCAAAGGAAATCCAGCCGAGGTCGGCACATGGCAAATAAAAAAACAGTCATAAAATTACCCAGAGAAGACACGAAGGTTAGACAAATCTTTGCGCCGCCGCGCGTTGGATATCACATCAACAATAATACACCTGTCAATAAAGTTTATTCAAGGTTAACATTGTTCAGCTCCCTGCTCATCAAGAAACAGCGTTCTTGTTTTAAATGATTCACCGCCGTTCTTCATTCCCAAAATACTAACCCGAGAAATGAAGAGGGAATTTTACTGCATATTAAAGACACTCAAGGGTCAGGCGATTGACCCGGAAAGGACGTGACACCCCAGCCCGACCCACAACAACGTTAATGTTGTAGCTTTCTGTTAGGAATAGGAGAGGGCATCCTCTTCCTCCTCGTTCTTCATCTCGTTCGCTCTGTCATCCTGCTGAGAGACACCTGGAACAAAGAGACCACAGGAATGAGAAACCAGCCGCTCGGACACATTGGCCTGGGTTCTGGGACACTTCTCTGACGTCACGCCGGAGGTCCTAGTTTTATCTCTCTGTTCTTCTTCTGTTCACAAAAAGACTTCCGCCTGTCATTGATCAGCCAGACAAAGCTGCATAGAGATCAATATTTCAGTTCGGTTGCTCCCGTCTCTTTTTAGCCATTCGTACCGTCTACAGCACCGAGCAGGTCTTTTTGGGTTTCTTGATGGGCTTGGGGCAGAGCACGGCCCGGATGGCTTCATCAAACACCGTCTTCAGGCCCCGCTGGGTCAGCGCCGAACACTCCAGGTACTTGACCGCATCTATCACACACACACATATACACACACACACACACACACACACACACGAGAGTCGATTAGCTATGCATTTGCGATGAATTCATTTTAGCATCCAGAACCTCAAAACCAAAACAAAGAGCTTAAAGACTCTTAACGTCCCCTCTGATATAGACAATCATGAGGCAATAAAATATATTCATTAGCAGCCTTCAGTCAATGTCCTGCTGGCGTTCTGCCGTTGTCCACGATTAACCGTCCACGCTCGATGACCCGACACAGAAATCGGTCTTCAACAAATCGCCCCCCGTCAGAGGAGGCGCTCTCACCGATGTCCTTGCACAGAGCCAGGCCCTGGGGGTAGGAGATGGGGACCAGCTTCTTGTCCTTCAGCTTCTCAATGGTGTCTTTATCATCCCTCAGATCCAGCTTGGTGCCGACCAGGATGATGGGTGTACTGGGGCAGTGGTGGCGAACCTCGGTGCACCACTGGAAGAAGCAAATGAGAGGAGAGGACAGAGTGAAGGAGATTCAACAAAGTGAGGCAGAAATAACTAATTACTTCTATTAATTAAACATATAACAAGCAGCTTTTTCCTTTATAGAGAACTTCCCCTGATGAACTGAAGACGTATAAAAAGGCGTGACTCACCTTCGTTTTGGCGTTCTCGTAGGACGCCGGGCTCACCAGCGAGAAACAGATCAGGAAAACATCCTGAATGGACAGAAGACGAGACGAGAGCAGCGCTGATGGTAGATCCAGACATGTTCAAAGACTCAATTCATTTAAATCACCCACAAAACTATGGAAAACACTGCTGTGCGACTCCAGGCCAGCAGGTGGCAGTATACTTTATTTAGCCGTTAAGAAGCTCAAGAAGAGTTTACAATTTCAGGATGAAAGAAAGAAACAGGAAGATTTCTGCCCCCCTTTGGCAGCTAAAGGAAGTTCTTAGTCCAAATACCGTGAGTACTTTTAAATATTTTGACAATGCAGTAGATTTTTTACTCTGTGATCTTTTGACACTTTAAGCAGCTTCTCCTTTCTTTCCCTTTGTGGGTCTGCCACCAGCATCGTGGCCTCCATGCCTGTGTGGGGTGTGTTTGTGAGGATATACCGTCTGTGGGTACGACAGTGGGCGGAGCCTGTCGTAGTCTTCCTGTCCCGCTGTGTCCCAGAGGCCCAGGTTGACCGGCTTGCTGTCCACCATCACATTAGCAGAGTAGTTGTCAAAGCTGTGAAAAGCATGGGCCTCAATCAATTAGTCAATCACCTGATTTATAGCTGCCACTGAAATATCATCAAGGGGTGGCCTTTTAAGTACTTTTACTCAATTACATTCCCTCTAGAATAAGCTCTTGACAGCACTGCAAAATAATAAATGTGATGTAAATACTATTTGTGTGTCTTTTCAGTAATAAACTTATAGTTGGAGTTTTTATTTTACAACTAACATATCCAATAGCCACATTCTGACGCAGTGCTGCCCCCGTGTGTTCAGGAGGAAACGCTACCATCTACCATCACGTTTATCTGATCTTTGTACCTGTGTTGTCCTTTACCTCTGCTATACATGACCAAGTGATTTATTTCATTTTAATTCATGTATTATTTGTGTCACCTGTGTACGGGTCACCTGTGTACGGGTCACCTGTGTACGTCATATGCTGATAATGAGAGTGTGTGTCTGTGCAGGTCGTACTCACACTGTGGGAATGTACTCCCCAGGAAAGGCATTGGTTGTGTAGCTGATGAGAAGACAGGTTTTTCCCACAGCCCTAAAACACACCGATGAAAACTAAAATCAAATCCAGTCCAAAGTCCAAACCAAGAGTTTCCTGCAGGTTCTTCTGTTTTCTACTTCACAAGTATTTCTCTGTATATTTAACATTAGTATTTCATCTAAAAAAAGAACATGTCTGTGCAATAAATAGGAATCGTTGTGTTTCAAAAGCAGCAGCTGGTTCTGAAAACAGGAACCAAGTCTCCTGGTTCTGAGCTGGTTTTCCACCAGAGAACACCGTCCTGAGTTTCCCGGTTTCATCTAGGAAACTAAAGGAGACTTGCTCTTTTTCTCTTCTTTGACATCATGATTGGGAAGAGGAGAAGGGTGTAAAATGTAAGAATGTTTTATCAGGACTCAATCCGTTTGACCTTAAGTAGAAATATACATTCAGTTTGAACAATCCTCGGAGGTACCCACTCATGAACTGGGTCCAGTTCCATGCGGCAGGTCCGCTCTACCTTCATACATTGTTCTCCGACACTGTCTGGGTGGACTCATCAATGTACGAGGAAAACTTCCATCTCACTGCTGCTTTCATGAGGTTCACAAATATAAACAGCAGAGGCCCGAGGATAGAACCTTGTGGAACCCCACATACATTCATCTACATATACGTCTGATCCCTCAGATGGATCTTAATTTAGATGAGATATTTTCTTTTAAATATTTGTGTAATATATAAAATTCTTGCTTTGAAAACTTTATCCAACGCTAGAGAAAGGCTACATAATGGTAGCATGTTAGCCTGTTTGCACACGGTGACTCCGAGAGGGCGATTTCCTCTTCCTGCGCTCTTACTGGAAGCTTTAAAAGCCCTTTTTGACTTTTGCTCAAACATCAGAGTAAACAGTGTTTCCAGCGGCACAAAGCCCAAAACTAAAACCGAGGCGACGAGTAAAAAAGGAAGTAAGCACGGGTTAGACAACGACACCGCGCTCGCCACTTCCGCCGTCAATCAAAATGGTTGCAGAAGCGACTCGCACCGCCTCCAGCTCTGTAACGATGCACACGTACACGCCAACGCTCGGCCGACCCGTTCATCCAACCGCCTCCATCTTTTGTGACATTTGCTCCGGTCGGGTTTGTTCACCTCAGAACCAGATCTGAAAGGCTCCGCTGTCTTATCTGATCAAACATAGCACCAAACCAGAAGCAGCTGAATTCATGGCCTTCGGGCTCTATCCGTGTTGCGTTCAACGCAAACCAGGAAGTTCACATACAAGGAAATACTTCATTTGAAAGGTTGCTGATCCTGGAAACACTCCATGACAGAATTCCCGCATCAGGACAACACGCCCTCTTGACCTGTTTTTAATTCTAAAATAACTAAAATGCATTTTCTGACACGGTTGAAGACGGCCATCGCCCCGACTCGTCCAGGAAGACTCAACACAAGCAGCATAAATACAGAATGAGGGGGTCTCCCGTCCCACAAAGGGGGAGAACGTACTCCTTGTTGCAGCTTGCAGCATCCAGCACCTTTGGTCTGGACCAGTCCCACACAGACCTGAACACGCTGCACATGAACGCATCACTGCTCAAACAGACGATTCCCCTCGACTGCTACGTCTCCGCTCGCTCCATGAAGGCAGAAGAGCAACAGAAGAGAAGTAACAGTAACGCCTACCCGTCTCCCACCACCACGCATTTGATGGCCTGCATATCGTCGGTCTGCGCTCGCCGCTCCACCGACAGAAACACGCTCAGGGAGGAAGCTTCAGACAGAAATGATCCCCCCCCCCCCCCCCCGCTGACTCGCTTCCTTCAGTGCTGCTACCAGTCACTCCTTCACAGCTTCGTTTCATCATCGTCATTCAAGGGGGTGCAGCAACCCCAACTGGACTTAAACACTTCCTCTTTTGTTCTAGTATTTGTGCATCTGCTTGAATACACACGCACACGCACACGCACACGCACACACACCTCGGATCGCATTAAAGTTCCGTAACGATGTGGTCAAACCTGCTGGGGAAGAACAGACATCCATCAAACAGTCGTGAGGTTCTGACGAGACGCCTCCTCCTCCTCCTCCTCCTCGTCCTCCTCACCCTGATCCGGCTCCTCAACACAACACTTTGATGAGGGTCCAGATCCACTTCTGGTCCAGTGGGGGTTCCTCCCTGCCTCCAGGTGGAGGTGATTCTGATGTCTTTAACTCTTTCATTCTAACACAGGAAACAGGTTCTGCCTTCATTTAGAGTAAAACACCGTTTGTCCATCAGATGGCGCTGCTGCATCACGCTGCGATTAATGTCGCCCTCCCTTCCGCCATTGTTTGATGATGATGAAGATATTTATTAGATAGAATGTTAGAGTACAAGTACAGTCACACAGTAGCATGTATTACAGTACAAGTACAGTCAAACATCCTGTCTAAGAGAAGCATTTCTAAAAAGCCCTTGCTACATAAATCATCGATATTTAACAATACAAATAAAACTAATATTAAATTACTCAATTGATGCAAAATAACAATAAAATGAAAAAATTACACCACAGTTGCAAAATAACAATAAATTAGAAAGACACATAATATGTGCAACGTAGGTGGACAAAAAAAAAAAAGGGGGGGGGGGTTTGCTTCCCCCCCCCCCCCCCCCCATGTCCCGACCTGGGGGTAGGAACGTTGGGCAGGAACGTTGTGCCTCAGACATGCTGAGAGGTTCTGTGTCGGAGTAAAGGACGGATGGATGGAGAGGATGACAAATAATAAAAGGCAAAACTATGAAGACGGAGAATAATAATATAATCTGTGGTTAATTAAAGTCTAAAGTTTAGAGAAGACCGCCCTTCAGTCACCTAAAACATGTTTCCATGGAAACCACATCAAATAAGATGACTCAAAAACCGAGACACTTCACCGGATACACTCCAGACAACAGGACAACCCGTTTCCATGGAAACAACAACTTGCGTTTTTTAGGAGAAACTTTCAGAAACTGAAATTATTCATGTTTGATCCACGTTTAAAGTTCGGCAGAAAGGATCACAGACGGAAAAATGAATAAACGACGAAGCTGATGAGAAAAGAAGAATCAACGATTGTTAGATTCTCCTTTCTCCTCCTCGGTTCTTTTATTATATCTCGTGTTGGCGGCGTTTATTCAATGATGAGTCAGGATTATAAAACGAATCAAGTTTACTGAAGGTTCTCAGTAATTAGAAAGCTGATAAGGAAACGCAGCGCTGGACGAGGGGGCGGGGCTTGGGAAGAGTCCCGGATGATCAACGGCATTGATCTCTATAGTGGGTGTAAAAACAGCCTCCTTTTACGAGACAGAATGAATGAAGCTTTTTACTGTAGTGTGTGTGTGCGTGCGCGTACTTTAGTGAATTTATCTGTTTTCTCTCCTGCTCACACACGCGTGTAATTCCCCTCCTCTATTCATTTCTGCCACATTGCCTTAATGTGATATTAATGGTGAGAGACAGCCGCACCAAATCTGCAGAATGAAGGGAGAAAGCAAAAAGGGAAGGCGGAGTTTATTACGAGACGAGGGAGGTGAAAAAGGAGGCGAGACAAAACTCACAAAGAGAGCCCGGGTTTAGCCTGCGCGAGGTTCGACTAGCTAACGCAACTCAACTCCCTTTGAAGTCCGCTAACATGGCAGCGCGGCTACTAGCGCCGGCCGGGGAACAAACTGCGCTCTAAGGCGCTTTGGATAAAAGCGGCGGCCATTGGGAAAACTGTTTTTGAAAATTAAAACGGCCTGCCACGAGGCGTCCGCGGGGATTAGCCACTTCCTCCCTGAGAGGCGTGGCGGCGTTAAGCGGTTTATGCAATTTACGTAAGGTGGATGTGAAATTATGCCCATCAACGTGACGGTGTGGGAAGAGCGAGCTTCCACAGGAAGTGGGTCCGACTCCACACTCCTTCCATCGGGTGTTCGGCAGGGCCGGCAGATGTCAGCCATTAATTAGCCGGCTGACACGACAGATGTGGAGGTCGAGCTTTCGATGCCGGGTGTGAGAACGTTCCAGGGCTCCAAGGCGGGAGCGCGTGGGAAACACATCTGCAAGTCAGAGCGTATCTCTGAGACCAATTAGCATCTCAATAGCAAACTGTTGCCCCCCCCCGCTGAGCTGCACCCAATAAAAATGTTGGAAGCAGTGCAGATCAGGCCGACATCGGATATTGACAAGCGATAATTAACAAGTGGACAGAATGTACTTTAAAAAAGGTAATGATTGTGAGATACTTAAGGGAATAGGCTCGAGGTCATGGCGACTGCGCTAACTATGCAGAAGGCTAAAGAAGGCGTGTCTGAAGTAGCAGCTACTGCATGTGATTTCACTTTCTAGACAACCATAACCCACTCAGGAAACAGGAATTATATTCATAAAATCATTAATAAATGTCATAATTAATTAGAAGTGCTGTCTTTTGAAATATCAGATATCAGCAGAATCATCAGCCACCGCCACCACCTCCACCAGCGTCTGGAGATTCGTCTCCTTGCTGCTCGATCAATATCTCCCTGCAGAGTCTAAGCCACTTTCTGACAGGTTAATTATTATCCGTTACTAAGATGAATTGTTATTTGTTCTTTCAAGCGCGCTAATCAGCTAAGCTAATTGACTGTAAAACACGTGCACTTCCGCTAGAAACCGTCTGAACACACTTCAACATCGAGAAGTTTTGGAAACGCCAACCCGTCCGTGACTTTTTTAGATGGTTCCTCCTGCCTTAAGCAGAAAATACTTAATAAACAGAAAACTAGCCTCCAGCGACACGGAGTACGAAAACCAATCACGCTCGAGCTGCCTTCTTCACTTCGGCTTTATAATGAAGATTCATCGTCTCTCTGATGCTTAAAAAAACAATCTCCTTTTAAGAACGATGAAAAAAACAAAAACCCTCCCACATTTTGAAAAGCCGCTCAGACGCAGCCGCCTGTGACGGTGGATTAGAGCATCACACGGGAAGCGCCGGGATGCGGCGCTCCGTGCACTCCCATAATCAGAGTCCGACCCGACAGCGACAACGGGGTCAGGAACGCGCCGGCAGGACAGCTGCTTGGCGGCAAGCCGGCGTCCCTTTTTATCCTTGCCAACACCTCCACCTGTCGCCACCTCAGGATTGGCAGAGCTCCCGGTTCCCGTCTCAGGAACACCAATCAGAATGAAGCGTAACTTCAGAGCGACAAGCACCGAGCCGATTGAATACGGCAGCTTGAAAGACCCGCTCAGAGTTCTGAGATTGGACCATAAAAAATGTCTCATTAATATCGGATTCATTTGATGTCAGTAAATTTAGACCTGGATCATTGTGAAAAATGATCAATTTTCCCCTGTTCATTGGTTCCGTCCTGTAAATGAGGTCCGATCTGCCACTAGTTGATGATATAACTAATCAATAACTCGTTGATAACGGCGGCATCAACAGGTTTGTAGAGAACTAGAATACGTCCACGTCAAGGGACGCCCGAACAATTCAGGAATCTGATCCGACCCTTAACCCTAACTCTTACTCCTCCTAACCCTTAACCCTAACCCTTAACCCTAACCCTTAACCCTAACCCTTACTCCTAACCCTTACTCCTAACACCAAAAATGCGTTTTCATTCAGTCCACGGAGGGAATCTCTATAGACGCTTTGGAATAATATCAGAAAGTATCGTCGGCCCGCTGGAATATTTAAGCGAGTTTCCGCTGCTTTGTTGTCGAGCGCCGGGAAACGAGCAGAAGGCAGTTAGAATTCATCTCTATGTGATAACAAAGAGTCAAATATCTTTCACTAATGACGCGTCTGTCGGAGCCGGCAGCTCCTTTCTGCAACGGCGCCGGAGATCAGAGCGGGAAGTAAGAGATGAAAGGGAGCGAGCGTCATCAGAGGGAAGTGGGGCGGGACTTAACGCAGATTTGATTGGAAGCGATGAGGAGAAACTGAGCGGCGAGATGGCTCTTCTATCCGTCTTCTGGTGTGCCTCGTCATGTAGCGCCGCCATGCTAACAGGCCGGATGCTAGCAGGCCGGATGCTCGGGCGAGCTCGCAGGGAAACACGTTAGCGGGCGGGCGCTACGTTTGCTCACATCCTCCGCTCAGACGGAGACTTACTGGGTCACACCTTTTCCCAGATGATGTCCAGCACGGAGCGTCGACTTCCCTTCGTCGCCGGAATCCAAACCACGCCGCAGGGTTTCCCTGAACAATCCATGTCTGTCAGCGCGGTGAAGAGAGATTAAACAGGAACCAGCGGGAGCAGAACCCGGATCTATTGTTCAGTCAACGAATATTTGTCCTGGAGATGATTTCCCTTCAGGCGACGCCGGGAAGGACCGCTGAGATTCCCCATTGTGAGCGGACTCCGGGACCGTTCCCCGCCAGATGAAGAAACCGTTTGTAGAAACCAACAACGCCGGCGGCGATGATGATGAGCAGTGAAAACGAGAGCTGGGAGGATGAAGCTGGGAGAAGGAAAGTTGAATCCGATTTCAAAGGTTTGCTTTTTATCAACACCTGAAATCTGGGCAAACAAAATTCTCTCGATAAAGTTCTAATCAGTGTATACAAATTCAACTGTTTTATTATGTCTAATTAATGCATGAAAAACTTTATAAATCATCAGATTCCGGCTACAAATTATTCCGGCAATTTGCACTTTGAAATTTCTACTGTGAAAAAAATGTGGAAACTAATTTCTCGCTTTGGAAAGAGAAACTTCAGGAGTCGGCGAGTTGAAAAGATATCTCACTTTTATGACACTTGAATGACATTTAAGAAAACAAACAACAAAAGTAAAAACCCACATGCATCTCGGAGAAAGAAAACCGGGAGGCGGGAAACACGGACACTCTCTCAGCGACCTTTGACCCCTGCAGACGTTTTATTCTAATACCTAAATATAAACTCCTCTATCTAGTCGGGCGCATCTCACTGTACATCTACTGTAGCATATTGCATATCTCAATGAGGAGGGGGTGATCAATACTCATTGATACTCTGGCCTCCCGTTGTGAGGAGGGGGGGGGGGGGGGGGGGTCGAGTGAGGGTGAAGACGAAGTAGAAAAGAGGTGAAGGCCGAGGCTCGGAGACGTCCTGCGGTCTGCTGACATCGTCGCGTGACTGTCGGCGTTTGTGTAGCGTGTAGCGTGTAGCGTGTAGCGTGTAGCCCACCTGAGGTCTCCCCGCTTCCTGTGATGTCATCCCGCTCTGGGGAAACGCCGGCGGCGCCACGTTGACCTCATTGGACGATCCTGTCCCGCACCGAGGCAGACCTGAGTCAAACTGTCCTTTGGCTTGAATGAAGCGAACACAACCGAAGAGGTGAACGAATGAAGCGTCCCCAGCGCCTGCTCAGCGGTTAATTTAGCTTTTGGAATATTTTAACTGAACATGTAAAGAACGGAATCTTTTTTTTGAAGTTGGGGAACGCTGGATGACATCACGCTGCCTAACGCAGACGTACGCGTCTTCTTCTTTAGCCCGTGTCTGAGTGGACACGCTTAACACGCTTAACACGTTTAACAGGTTTAACACGCTTAACACGCTAAACACATTTAACACGCTTAACACGCTTAACACGTTTAACACGTTTAACACGTTTAGCACGCTTAACACGTTTAACACGTTTAACCCGCTTAACACGTTTAACACGTTTAACACGTTTAACAGGTTTAACAGGTTTAACACGTTTAACACGTTTAACACGTTTAACACGCTTAACACGCTTAACACGCTTAACAGCCTTAACCCGTTTAACCCGCTTAACACGTTTAACACGCTTAACACGCTTAACACGTTTAACACGTTTAACACGCTTAACACGCTTAACACGTTTAACACGTTTAACACGCTTAACACGCTTAACACGTTTAGCACGTTTAACCCGCTTAACACGTTTAGCACGCTTAACACGTTTAACACGTTTAACACGTTTAACACGTTTAGCACGCTTAACACGCTTAACACGTTTAACACGTTTAACACGTTTAGCACGCTTAACACGTTTAACACGTTTAACACGTTTAACACGTTTAACACGTGCCTCATCAGTGTTCGTTTCAGCAACACACCTGTCGGCTCTGGATTTGGCCCGGATCTGCGTTCAGTACTTCTTTAGCCCTTTGATGGGTCAGCAGAAAGAGCGGCGTCCGCTCCGACAGCGCCGGCGCCTTCAACCCACTGTATTCTCAGCAGCAGTGGCGTTTCCATTCAGGCCCGGATCGATCCCCAGACGGGGACGGGGTCGTCCTCTCTCAGACGCCCACATTCACCCACTGAGGCTGGAGAAGACGGGGAATGTACGACCTTTCAGACAAACAGATGAACTGAAATGAAAAGGCGGTTGATGCTACTGTTGTTACGATATTCAGTGGCGGCTCCCGAGTCTGCCATCCGTGACGGGATGACACCGTTTTTGCACGACGGTTGAGGGCACGTTGGGTTGAGCAAGTGTTTAGGAATTCAGATTCTTTCAGCGCTAGGATACGAGGAATCGCTGACATTCCCATCATTCAAGGACAAACGCCACCACACACATATCCGGTGGAGGAAGGACGTTGAATCCGGGGAACGGTTGATCCCGAGCAGCAAAATGCGAGGAGGAACAAGAGAACAGGCGACAGAATTCCAGAATGAGGTACACGGACTGTATCAAAAGCAAATCGCTGTTCTGTTCGAGGATCGGAGCTCCACAGCGGAGGAGAAGTGTTTCATCTGTTTTTCCTGGAAGCTGTGTCCGTGGATCTGCTGAAGCCTGTGATGTCACTGTCCTCCTCGTCCTCGCCTCCCGCCCTTCCGTCCGTCCACGGGTTGGACAAGTATCCGTGAGCGTCCGTGCTGTAGAAGTGCCTCCCGTCTTTGACCCGGCCTGATCGATCGCTTTGGTGCAGTGAGCCTGTGCTGTTGCACTTCTTCACCAGCGGGGGCGCCAGGTAGCCCGTGGCGAGCAGCGATGACAGCGAGAGGCTGTTCAGCGTTTCTGACAAGTGTTCGCTGTCGAGGGTTTGGGGGCCGACGTCCTCATCCGACGGGTCGGTGGAGTCCTGTCGGGGGCAGCCGGGGCTGGTGCTGCCGCCGCCGCAGCTGCTCTGGCTCCTCTGGTGCCCCCTGGTGGCTTGGAGTTTAAACTTAACACTGTGTTTCTTTAGCGAGGCGTGGCCCTCCTCCTCCGCGGCCGTCTCCTGGGCGTGCACGGCGTGCACGGCGTGGCTCGGGAGGGGGCAGAGGAGAGGCGTGGGTGGACCCAGATCTCTACTTGGGGAGATGCTGAGTCCTTCCTCCAGCGTGGTCTGCAGGCTGCCCTCCGAACTCCCCGTGGCCAGGGAGGAGTCACTGTGGGATGGGAGCTGCGAAGAGGAGGCGCAGGTGACAGAAACAAAAGGAGGAAGGAGTCAGAAAGTGAATGAACAGGCCAAAGAGACAGATAAGAGTTTAAACTGGACCTAAATGTAAAAGCTAGCTGGTGGAATTAGCACAAACGTGATTGGTAGAAGAAGACAGGGAGGAGAACACCTGAGCAGGTGAACCATGCTAGCGGGCTCATTAGCTGGATCACAGAGGTCCAACACAAAGGTAGCGGCAAAGACAGGAACAGCTGTCGCCATGGTTACACAGGAACAAAGTCCCGTCAGTCTGGCTCGTTTCACCAGGGAGACCATTCCTGCCTCATCCCTCATCACACCTGAGCGCTCAGCGGCCTGCTGTTGGCTCCGGGGGAGCGAAGGGAGGCCCAGGAGGCCGGGGAAGCCAGCCCGGACCGCGCCCTCCCTCCTGGAATAACATCCGGATGAGCGGCGGCGGCGGCGGCCGGGTGGAAGAAGTCAGCCGGGAGATGGAAGACGGGCAAAGAGCCTCCGCCGCCTCCGCTGCAAACTCCTCCATCGCCACCTGAAAGGAGGAGCACTCGTCAGT
Source organism: Brachionichthys hirsutus (assembly GCF_040956055.1). NCBI lineage: Eukaryota > Metazoa > Chordata > Actinopteri > Lophiiformes > Brachionichthyidae > Brachionichthys > Brachionichthys hirsutus. The sequence goes on from NC_090913.1 coordinate 12,247,340, forward strand.
GATGACCCAGCAGGATCCTGATCCAGGTGAACAGGATCCAGATCCGGGTGAACAGGACCTCCTTACGGGAAGACCATTACTCCATCTGTTCCACGCTTGATGCTGGCGTTATGAGGTGGGTTGTTCGGAAAAAGGAATAACTTTATTTAAACGATACGATCAACGTCACGGATTAATGAAATCCTCATTCTTCAATACCGGCGAGGGTCACGAAGGATTCCGGTTACGGTAATGAGGAAGACGGCGGAAAGGTCACCTTGACAGGGATTATTTAATTGGATTTCTTTTCCGATTGGCTGATAGGAAACTTTGAATTAATAAACCTTTTACGGAAAGCAGCTTGAGAACTCAATGGAAAGCATCGATATTCATTGATTCCTCCTTAATCCGTCCGGACAACCGGACAGACCTCCTGTACCTGTCCCGTTTGGCGGGCTCCACTGCTCCATCGAGGAGGTGTTCAGCTCCTGGACCTCCTCCTCCTCCTCCTCCTCCTCCTCCTCGCTGTCTGAGCTGGACCCTCTGCACCCCCCCTGGGTGGGCAAATCCTCTGAGCTCCGGGAATCACTGCTGCCCCTCTGCAGCAGGAAGGGGGGGGGGGGTAAAGAGAGGACGAGTGATAACCAGGTGCTGCCCCCGACCTGAAGCCTTCCATTCCCTCCCGTCACCATGGAAACCAGAGACTGTTTCCCTCCTTCATCTGATAACAACGGGAACCGGCAGCGGGCTTCAAAGCCAACGGCTGCTGGTCCGAAACCGGATCAATTCAACCGGCCTTCAATAAAGCAGCGAGGAAACGGGTCAGGCGGAACCGCTGTGATCCGGGAGGACGTTCACGCACACGCACACACACACACACAGTACCTGCCCGTCTCCCACCAGCTGGTAGCTGCTGTGCTCGTCCAGGCTGAGGTCATCGGGCAGCGCCAGAGACGACGACCTATCAGAGAGCTGCTCTGACATCAGAGACGCCTGCTCCACCTCGGCCAGTCGGACCTGTGGGAGGAAATCTGCATATAAACATCAGTAAAACGGACTGGGAAGTTCATGTGTGTGTGTGTGTGCACGTGTGCGGGTGTGTAGGTGTGCACGTGTGCGTGTGTAGGTGTGCACGTGTGCACCTCCTGTGGGTGGCTCTTGCAGTCCTTGCAGACAGGAGGAGAGCAGTAGTGATGGAAAACCGATCCGGAGAGGTTGTCAATCATGTCCCCCTCCAGCGAGTCCTTAATCAGGAGGGACACACTGTCCAGCCACCGGCTCTCCTGCAACACACAACAACACAATAACACACAGAAACGCACAACAACACACACCTCAATGCAAAAAACAAAACAATCCTGAATCTTCCTGAATTTTATTCTGACAATCAGAATAAATGTGCAACGTAAAAAAACAATAAAGCTGAAAGTACCAAGAAGATCTAGAACCTTCTGCTGATCCGGATCGCCGTGGGGACGGTGCAGACCCAGTGAGGAGGGGAACGAGCAGCTTGGGGGAGGTCTGTGCTTTTGTTGGATCAGGAGATGAAATCTAAATCTTCTCCTGAATAGGCTGAGGCTGCCGGCGAAGCACAATGCACCGAGGAGGACGCCGCCTCGCTCCTCTGGCGTTAAAATTACCCATCAGCCGACAGACAAAGAGCTATAAGCAGGGTGGGCGGAGCCAACGCCCACGCGCCGTCTCCCGGTGTCTTCTCCCAGCGCCCCCCGCCCTCCACGTTCACTTGGGTTCCGCACCTTTCCTTAAAAACGGGCCGTCTACTGGTTTCATTCCTTCCGCCTCAGCGGCGCTTTTAAACAAATACCTGCACAGGTGCCGTCATTTCACGTTTGCCTGACTCTTACCTGCATCGTTCAGGTGTGTGAGCGTCAGCGTTCTCCGGGAAGCCCACCTACCTGAGCAGGAGAGAAGAGCCGACGTCGATGATGAACGTGTCCCTCATGAGCTGCACCTCCTCCTCCTCCTCCTCCTCCTCCTCCAACGTCCCCACAACCTGGACTCCCCGCTGGAACGTTCCCAGACGCTCCCACGCCGACCCCGGTGCCGCTGGCAGCGCCGCCTGTTGCCCCGGCGATGACTCCGATGCCCCCCATCATGCAGCACAGACCCCCCTGAGCCAGCTCCAGCTCGATCTCGGCGTCCATCTCGGCGTCCTCCTGCGCCTCCTTGTTGGAGTCGTCCAGGTGCTTCATGAGGACGGCCACCACCACGTTTATCAGCACGAACTGGGCCGTGAGCACGAAGGACACGAAGTACAGCGGCGAGATGAACTGGAGCCCGGCGTGGCACCCGTAGTCGCTGCCGGGGCCGTCCGGGGGGCACTCCCTCAGGGTGTCCTGGGGGGGGAGGAGGGAGGAGCACGTTCAGGAGCAGCGAAATGGAATCCAGCCGCCACTATGTCCGACGACGGGACAGAATGGGTCCGTTGTCCTGCAGCGTCTTTCCTCCGTGGACGCGGTACCTTCATGATGCCGTTCCAGTTGTCTCCGGTGGAAACCTGGAAGAGCGTGAGGAAAGCCATCCCAAAGTTTTCAAAGGTGGCGTGCCGGCTCATTCCTTCACAGGGATAGTCGGCGTTACACACTGAGGAAGAGAGGAGAAAACGCCACCCCAGAGTTTATAGGATCAAACCGGCCAGGGAGGCCCCGCCCCTCCAAGAGGAGCCGCTCTGATTGGCCGTCGGGATGTAGACTTACCCAGCTCTCCGAACAGCTCCACCCCCAGAGCGGCGTAGATGAAGAACAGCAGCATGAAGAGCAGACCCAGGTTCCCCACCTGCCTCACAGAAACAGCCACGTGTCACACGACCAGGAGCAACTCACACAGGTGTGCTCACCTGCGTGCTTCAGCAGCTCGGATGCATCAGGTCTGAATGTTAGCTAACGTCACTCAGGCAGTCAGGAGGAGGAGGATAATCACGTTAATCTGCGGGGAATATTCCACTTGCCTCCGAGCACAGACCGGAGCGCTTGCAGATCGAGATATGCAAATGGGAACATGGCGCCCTGGGCGGGGGGGGGGGGGCAGTAGCAGGCAATAAGCAGAATGCTATTAGCTAATTAGCTCGCCACACAGGGAAAGAAATGAGATCCAGAATTCCATTAGCGTCGGGATTGAATAAGACATACACTTTTATTGGAGAAGATGAGACGGAGCGGGAATGACGGAGGGGGGGGGGGGGGACCGGGAGAACTGGGGGGCGAGGCCAATCCGGGGGACGGCTTCCTGTTTACTGGGGGATATTAAAAACAACGACTAAAGCCTGAAGCGGTTTGCGGATTGGAGCTTAAGCCCATCTGATGTCTTAAGATCAGTCGAGCAGAAAGACAAAGCGCTCCACGGAGACGAGGAAGACGAGGAAGACGAGGAGATGGGCCGAATGGATCGCACATATAATAAATACGTTTGGTTTCCACGGCAATGAAACCTGCAAACGGCCGCTCTCCTCCTGCAGCAACGATTCCCACGCCTGAGTCTTCCTTATGGAATATTATCCGGTTGTTGCTTCATGAGGTCCGAACCAAGTCGGGATGTGAACTCATGTCAGGAGGGGTCGGCTCCGTTTCATTAGCCAGCCTCATTATCCTGGCGAATCCGACTTGGCTGCCATTAATCTGTCTCCAGGTGCGGGAATCACAAGCCATTAATCAAAGCTAAGGCCAAGGAGGCGGACAAAGAAGGATCGACGGCGCCGAAATGTGCGTGTGTGTGTGTGTGTGCGTGTGTGTGTGTGTGTGATGTCACGTACCTGAGGCAGGGCTTGGACCACCGTGTCCAGCAGGGCTCGCATCCCAGTGGCCATCTTCAACAGTTTCAACACTGGAGAGAGATCAGAGAGTCAGCCCGTGTGTGTATGTGTGTGCATGCTGGCTGTGAGCGTGTGTGTGTGTGTGTGCGTGCTGGCTGTGTGTGTGTGTGTGTGTGTGTGCGTGCTGGCTGTGAGCGTGTGTGTGTGTGTGTGTGTGTGTGTGTGTGCATGCTGGCTGTGAGCGTGTGTGTGTGTGTGCGTGCTGGCTGTGTGTGTGTGTGTGTGTGTGTGTGCTGGCTGTGAGCGTGTGTGTGCGCGTGCTGGCTGTGAGCGTGTGTGTGTGTGTGTGTGTGTGTGCGTGTGTGTGTGTGCATGCTGGCTGTGAGCGTGTGTGTGTGTGCATGCTGGCTGTGAGCGTGTGTGTGTGTGTGTGTGTGTGTGTGTGTGTGGGTGTGCGCGTGCTGGCTGATGAGGACACCTGCAGAGGGACAGAAAGTGAAACCAAGGACAGGAAGACAAACGAGAGCGCAGTGAGAGGAGGGGAGGGACGGCAGACGATCGATGGATGGACAGGATCCCGGCGTTCCCAGAAGTCCAATTTCTGGAGTGTAAAAGCCTCCCGGGAGGGGCGCTCCTCTCAGGAAGGCTGGAGGCGTGTGAAGGTAGATCCGCTCCAGGTGGGTCGGAGGATTTAGGAAGCGGTTACGGGAAGAGAAGTCGGCCCCCGGCGCCGGTTCTGTCTGACGGACACTCGGCTCGGTTCACAGCAGCAAAGCGTTCCGAACCCGGATCGCTCCGCCCGTTAATGACCACATGCTGCCATTTAATTAGCGCATCGCCCACGGGTCCACTCGGCGGACCCTGGGCGGGACCACAGAGGGCAGGATGGGAACGCCGGGAATGCCGTGTCTGTACCTCGTGCGATCCGGAGCACCCTCATGATCCTGATGATGGTGGGGTTGATGGGAAGGGAGGCGTTGATCTCGATCTCCTCCAGGGTGATCCCCATCACTGAAAGCAGCACGATGGCCAGGTCCAGCTGGTTCCACCTGCACGGAACCGCACGGAACCGCACAGAACCGCACAGAACCGCGCGTGAGTCTCAACAACATGGCTGCACACGTCACGATCCCTGTTCATTTGACCAATGAATATCAACATCAACGGCATGCTTCATTTGCATAATGGTCACCTGAAGGCGGCGCCTCTCATGAATATTAATGATCTGGGAGAGTCTCCTGTCAGCGCAGCGACAAGCTGCTTGTTGGATTGTTCTCACGCAGTGATTGGTCAATAACCGCGTTTACACATGCACCGCAAATCAATCAGCGCCCCCCCCCCCCCCCCACCACCAACAACCAATCACAGAACAGTCTTCAGATGCAGATGATGAATAATTAATAATGCATCCACCCAGAATCCTGACCTTTAAGGACGCGTCCGTCGTCGCTCTAGAAATGTATTTAAATTTAACATTTACATTTTATAGGCTGACGGTAACAGTAAAGCTAGCGTTAGCATCGAGGGGCTATTTTATTAGCTCTGTATAAATCATTGAGAATAAAGGGGGCGGGGATGGATGCATCATGTGACACGTCCTAATGGCGGTTAATCATCCTGATCCAGCTCATGATGGAAGCTTGAGGACCGGGCCGCAGCCTCTGCAGGTATTCTAGGCATCTTTAAAATCCAGTCCGCACACGGCGGCGGCGGCGGCGGCGGCGCTCATTTCAACACACATCCACGCTTTCTTTTTTCACTCAGGGAAGTTGCTTTCCTTTTTTTTTAGCTCAATTTCGTGCGGAACCGCCGCCCGCGGTGTTTCTCCACAGATAATGCCTCTCGTTCTAGATAATATCTCGGTTCCACAGCAGCAGAACGGGGTCGAGGCACACACAGAACCGGGTCGACGCACACACAGAACGGGGTCGCTGGAGAAAGCACAGGTTTTTCAAAGAGACTGCGACAAGACGAGGAAGCGAACGGCTGGACACAGGAAGTCGGCAATGAACGCCGACGTCTAAATATGTTTCTCTTTGATAAAGAGGTAAAAAAAAAAGGGAGGAAACAGAAGGAGCGAGGAAGAGGAGCGTTAAGACGGGAGAAAGGAGAGGGGCAGAAATAAGCACAGACGGAGATCTATAAATAGCTCGGGAGCTGGAATAATGAAATCGTAGCTGGAATAATGACATTCACACAGAAGGATATCTGAAGCAATATTCACCAAAGGCTTTGCAGCTGCTCGCCTGCCTGACAGAGGACCCCCCCCCCCCCCCCCCCACCCCCCCGGATCGTTAAGGTGTTGGGATTAGACCCGAGCACCATTCACATCGTCATTCTGCATGTCCTTTACAGAATCCCATTACAGCTTCACTTACAAAAGGAACAACCCAAATCTCTGCTAATCTGGAATGAAATAGGAGTGACTTGTGATGTCATCGTTATCACATCTTTCCTAGTTGATTGATCGGTTGGTTGTAGCAGTACAGGCAGCGTCAGGTGCTCGTCTTTGTTACCTGTCCTTGAAGAAGCGTCTGAAGCCGAACGCCACCAGCTTCAGAGCCGCCTCGATCACAAAGGTGGAGGTGAAGAAGTAGTTGCAGTA
>NC_090913.1:12253792-12308792 GCF_040956055.1 Brachionichthys hirsutus
CCTCTCAAAGAAACACACAAATGAATGTCACACCTTTGAATCGGCTCATTTCACACGTTTCTTTTTTGGTTTGTTCCATAGTGTCTTTTTCAGCGACGCTACGAGTCAGAGAAGTGTAGATTATTCTGTTTCTGGAGACGGGGGGTGACGAATTCTCTTATTTAGCAGAAACGGTTACGGTTTAGCGCCAAAGCTCTATCGGGGCGGTGATGGGGATGGATGCGCCGGCGCCGCTCCGATAAGAACGTGGGATTGAGGGATACGTTTCCCCAGGAGGACAGAAAAGCATCGGAATCAGCGTCCGGCAGGAAGCTTTACCGCCGCCCAACGGCAGGCCGGATTCTCCAATCACAACTCTTCCTGCCTCCCGGAGCGTCCCCCCCTCCCGGAGCGCCCTCCCCTCTCGGAGCGTCCCCACCTCCCGGAGCGTCCCCCCTCCCGGAGCGTCCCCCCCTCCCGGGAGCGTCCCACCTCCCAGAGCGTCCCCCCCTCCCCGGAGCACCCCCCCCTCCCGGAGCGTCCCCCCCTCCCGGAGCGTCCCCACCTCCCGGAGCACCCCCCCCCTCCCGGAGCGTCCCCCACCTCCCAGAGCGTCCCCCCCCTCCCGGAGCACCCCCCCCTCCCGGAGCGTCCCCCCTCCCGGAGCGTCCCCACCTCCCGGAGCACCCCCCCCCTCCCGGAGCGTCCCCCCCTCCCGGAGCGTCCTCCCCTCCCGGAGCGTCCCCCCCTCCCGGAGCGTCCCCCCTCCCGGAGCGTCCTCCCCTCCCGAGCGTCCCCCCCTCCCGGAGCGTCCTCCCCTCCCGGAGCGTCCCCCCCTCCCAGAGCGTCCCCCCTCCCGGAGCACCCCCCCCTCCCGGAGCGCCCTTGCCTCGCAGAAACGTTTTACATAACTAATTCCCAGATCTGCCGACTGTTTGTGTTCCGTTGATAAATCTTTGCTTGCCGGCTGTTTCCGCTGCTGATTCCGAGAAGAGGGTTGTGGCAGGCTGCCTCTGGGGAGTGAGACGGGTCTGCTGCACCCGTCTCACTCCGTCCAGCGCTCACCTGAGGCTGGCTGTAGTGCTCCAACGACATGGTGATGACGTTGATGCAGATGATGAAGGTGATGACCAGATCCAGGTAGTGGCTGGTGCACAAGGTGTGGATGGCGAGCCGGGCCGGGCCGTACGATGCATAGTAGGGCAGCTTCTGGGCTTCTGGAAGGAAGAGGGGGAAGCAGAAGGAGGTGAAGATAGAGAGATAGCAAGGCGGACAGACAAGAAAAGGACAAATGGATTTCAGGTCCAGAGGAGGAAACAAGTAAATGAAAATAGAGACTAAGATGAGTTGCAATAATAAAAACTCCCGTCCTCCCGTCTGCCATTACTTCTCCTCTTTTTCTCCATGCGACGCTGGCGTTTCTCCTCTCGCCTCCTCGCCTCCTCGACCTCCTGGTGCTGGCGGCATTTGTGGAAGTTCTCCACCACCACGCCCACGAACATGTTGAGGACGAAGAAGCTGACGATGAGCAGGAAGGAGATGAAGTAGAGCAGCATCCACGGGTTGTTGTTGGTCACCGGCTGCAGGAGAACCAGAGTCAAAGTAAGGAGCCACGTAGTGTGTCGGGTTCAGGTGGGTCCACGGACACAGTCCAGAGGGACACGGGTCCGATCCCAGAACCGAACTGTGCTTTTCAGGGTTGTAAGGCTTTCATTTCATAGAATGCGGTGGAACCATCAGGCGGGTCGAGGCAGAATGACGACCAATCGCACGGTGCCGGGCTTTTTAGGACTCGAGGCAGATCCGTCTTACAGCAAGAAATGTCGGATGTGTTGGATGGTCATTTTGATATTGATCCGACCACAGACGGGTGTCTCCTTGCTTTAGTGGAGCTTCAGGAGTAATACGAGCAGAACCTTTGACTCCGCTGGGCCAGATTGTGACGCTCCATCTTCCTGTATGATGTGTGTAGGTGTGCGTTTGATTTCCTCACCTGCTGGTCTATCCCCACCGCATCCAGTCCATGGTACATGATGTTGACCCAGCCGTCTTTGGAGGCCAGCACGAACAGGGACATCAAAGCCTGGAGGACAAACACACACCTCGATGAGCGTGGACCAGAGTCGCTGCTTCCCGTGGTGAAAGCCACGCCCTCTCACCTGTCCCAGGTTGTCAAAGTTGTATTTGTGGTGAACCCATCGGTAGCTGCCGGCGAGGCAGTCGGACCTGTTGGTGATGTTCTTCACGTCTAAACCCACACAGTAGTAAAACTTCCCTTTGAAGAGCTGGGGAGGAAACACAGACGCACGGGCTTGGTGAAGTCCTGCCGGCGCTCCAGCCTCGCCGCTTCTTTGAAGACATTTTAATAATTAGCGTCTGTAACAAGTGCGTGGGAGGGTTCCCACCGAGCGCTGCAACAAAACTGAACTCCTCAATCCTCCGTCTGAACACATCAAAGACGCCGCGGGTGAAATAATGCATGCAGAGGATCAAATGAAAGGGACTGACAGCCAGATGCAATTAAAAAGAAGGCAGCGCGCTGCTCGTCTGCAGGCAGCAAACCCGCCTGCTCAGAGGACGGAAGACCGGACGGCTGCAGCCGCCGCCGCTGAGAGATGCAGGCGTGTGACAACACGAAGGGAGACGCGCAACGCGCCGCAGAATAAACCATCTGTGGGAACGACTTCCTGTTAAAGAGATCCGGAAATAAACAAGCTAATGAAAAACAGGCAACAAGGATCCTGCGTCGAGAACAGGGGTCACGCAAGGTCACATCCTATCTGTGACCCTCTCGGGTCCTAATGCGATAGAGCACGGCGCCCTCGCGCATCTTTGATGGGGTGATTAACAAAAGAGGAATACAGAAGCGGAGGAGGCGTGATTCCACCTTTCAGGGCGTGTACCTGAACGCCCAGGATGCCGAAGATGATGAAGAAGGCACAGCAGATGAGGACGATGTTGCCGATGGGCTTGAGGGACGTGATGAGGGTCTCGACAACCAGCTTCAACCCCGGAGCCCTGCTGATCACCCTGAAGGAGGGAAGGAGGAAGACGCCGCTGTAAACCTGGAATAACTTAAAGGGGGAGGCGCCGTCGCTCAACAGCTGCTAGTGTGCGTGTAGAAACACAGCAATAAAGGTTTATCCAAAATAATAGCCTAGGTTGGTATAGTGCAATGTAATGGACTAAGAGAAGAGGTCAGGTCAGTCATTTTAATATTTCAACAGATACAATAACAGCTTGTCCTCATCACCTGAGGGGGCGCAATGTCCTGAGCAACCTGAGAACACGGAGGACCCCCAGGATCTTAGCTCCGCCCGCCATCGACACCACAATGTCAATCAGGGACACGAAGACCAGGAAACCATCGAGAATGTTCCAGCTGCTCCTCAGGTAGGCTTTCTCCCCCAGGTAGAGACCCATGGAGACCACCTGGAGGGGGAGGGGAGGAGAGGAGAGGAGAGGGGAGATCCTCAGCAGATGCATGGAGGTGAAAGAATTCCCAGAATGAGAGGATGAATGTTCACAAGGAAAAGGAAACAAGGAAAAGAAGAATGAAAGATGACTAAAAGGGGAACATCTGGATGCTCGACTATCCGTGTTCTACTTCTGCTCCTGGATGACGGATCATGATCCAAGCGCAGTTAAACAGCTTTAATGCGCCGTGTTGCTGCCTGTCCTGGAGCTGAGAGCAAATTCTATGAATATAAAAGACGAGTAATTAAAGGAAAACCTTCACGCCTTTTGAATTTCAGTCGAGAGGATTTTCCTCTGACTTTCGTGATCAGTTGAAATGAAGCCAATGAGCAAAAACGGATCCTGCTCTTTTGTAGTTTATGCTAATAATCTAGAGCAAAACACTAGTAAACCACACCCACTTACAGTAAGGGGCGTGGCCAGTCTTAAGCAAAAGAATACAATTATTACACCTCCTCTCGCTGTTAGCAGCTAACGCTAGCTGTTACGCGTCTCTTTATTGCACTTCCTGTCTCATGTTTTGGAAAAACTTCCACATTACGTCCGCTAGAAGCTAAAATGCGGATCTCAGACTCCCTTTTTTCCCCACGTGTGGCGCCGAGCTCCTCGGGACGCGATACGAGGCCGGTGTAAAGCGCTGACCCAGTTCCACGTGTTTGAAGCCGCTACTGTTTCTCCAGCTAATTGCTGTTTCATGACAGCCTGGTGCGGCGGCAGGAAGTAGGTCAAACCAGGGGAGGAAGTGAAGCGCCGACACGTCCCTGACGACTGCATGGACAAAACCCACTTCCACACCGCGGCGTTAAACGATGATGACAGCGTGGCGCCAACGGCGTCTCGACCGCTCAGATCCTTCAACGCTCTGATCCGTGGCGGCTGGCGAGAGACACGGCGTGGAAAGAGGCAGTCGACTCGCGTTTTACACGTGTTTCAGTGTGTGTGTGTGTGCGTGTGTGCGTGCGCGGGTGGGTTAGACAGGCGAGGCTTTCTAATTAGAGGCTGAAAGTTCAAGGTCAGCCTGGATGCGTGCAGGTAACAATGTTTACATGTGGACAGGAAATGAGAACGCACGCCTCCGTGATGGAGCGAGCCTCCAACAGGAAGCCGTGTTTCATTAGCGCTCCTCAGAGGGAGATCAGACCAACCAACCAGGAGCAGCTGATTAGGAGCTACAGGCATGGAGGCGCACGGGAACCCGGGATCCAGAGCACGCTTTAGGTTTATTAAAAGACTCATTTGTTGTTGTTGTTGTTGTTGTTGTTTTCATCCGTTTGGAAACGTTCTGCAGGAAGCGGCTCAGACAGGAACGTGTGCAGCTTCTAGAGACCATTTAGAGTTGATGTCTTAAACTAAGAAAGATGGAAGTTAAAGACAAACTCCTGATGCTAACGTTAGCATCTGTCTATGCTACGCGTTAAATGTTACTCAGGTTCAATAACTTCAAGGGTATTTCATTATTGAGTAAGAGCGACTGCTTCACCTTTGATTTCAGCGTGAGCCGACGCTGAGATTTACTGTTTGAGATTAGAACAACGAGTGGGCGAAGATACCGCGTGATTAAATTACAAAAGAGCAGATAGAACGATGAGCGCTGGATAAATTAGGAAATGAATCAGAGGAGCAGCGTGGAGAAGACGACGCTAATGATGCGAGTCATTGGATGGCTGATCGAAGAGATGGAAGGAAGGAAGGACGCAAAGAGGGAGGTGAAGAGGCAGAGCGGAAAGGATAGGGAGGCGAGTTCAACCGGGGGGGGCCGGATCTTCAAGTGAGAAACACCTTAAAAACGAATGAAGCCCCGCCTCCTCCACATCAGCGCAACAGATAAGCATGCTAGCATGTTAGCAGGTTAGTGTATTTATTGATGGGACGTCCCGGAGCAGCTAAAGGGCCGACAGCTTCCCAATTTGCTGCTTTATCAATCTGCCGGTTGCTGCAACTGATTAACCTTCATGTTGCAGACATCTTCAGAAAAGAGGAGGAAGAGGGCGTGGAAAAGGGAAGACAAGAGAGCTGCGAAGTGAGATAAGAAAGCCGAATGATTAGAGGAAAGAAGCTGAAGAGCAAGAAGAGGATGAAAGAACCAGGCGGAGGAAAGACTTTTAATCACCGTGGAAACAGAACAATGGAGGGGAACAGGGAGAGCATCGACAGGTTTTACCTTGACAGTCATCTCTGCAACAAAGATGGCAGTGAAGATGTAGTTGGAGATCGTGAGGAACACCCTTTCCTGGAACAAAAGGGGACAGACATGAAGGGCGAAAAAATGAGGATCAAAAGAGGCGCGAAGCAGAAAGGAATGAAAGAAAAGGGCGTTGAAGGAAGTGTGACGTCTCTTTACGGTTCCAGAGAGGACAGTCTCAAACCGTCCTCCGTTGAAGTTCGTCACTCCTTTCATCAGCGTCTCTGCTCTTAAATCAAGTTCAGCTCTTACTGCTGAATGAAATGTCAAGTTTCAGAGAGCTGCAGAGCTTCAGATCGCTTCAGCTGACACGTCGGAGCGAGGACGCCACAGCAGCCTCGCAAACGCGTACACGAAATTAACTAATTAGCAGATTGTGGTCCGATCAATGATGGGTTGGTGTTGAGAGCAGGAGGGCTCCGAGAATGCAGCCCTGAGGCGCTCCGGCTGTTGAATGCCTCCATAACACGCAGCAGAGCTTCCATATTTCCTACCAGGCTTCCTTGCAGTATCTTCGGCCTCTCCAGAGCCACCGTGATGCAGTTGAGGAAGATGAAGGCCAGGACCACATAGTCGAAGAGTTTATGGGCTATGATGGACTGGCAGAGCAGCCGGAACCTGGCGGGACAGAAGCAGGCCGAGTTAGGGGGGACGCTCTGGGACACGAGGAGGACGAGTCGGGATTTGTGTCGCGGCAGAAAAGCAGCCGAAGGATTTCCCTCCAGGAAAAGCTTAAACAAAGCCGAACTCTTAAGGGGAGCAGAAGCTACTCCTTTATCCAATCACAGGAGTTCCTGCATGATTCCTTTCATCTCCAGGAGAGCACACACACACACACACACACACACACACACTCTCATCAAATGTAAGAGATAGAAAGACGTATAATTCACCGGAGGTGAGGAAATCGATGCGCGGATCCGACCTCTTCTCCTCCACGCCCATAAAAACGTCCCTCTAGCTATCGATTCAGACCTGGCAACCCCCCCCCCCGGTATTGATCGCGAGCAGCCTTGTCGCTGCGTGGGCACCGATCCCGCCTGAGACACAACTCTTGTCATCGGATCGTTTCTCCTTTTGTCCTTTTGAACTCACGCTCACACAGACATGAGGCTTAGACACGCATTCTGTCCGCTCCCACGCTACATGCATGTACACACACACACACACACACACACACACACACACACAGAGCCCGTGCATGACAGATGGAACCTGCCAGGATTCCTAAACACATCCCCGGAGCCCGGCTTCCTTTAAGTGGCTATCAGCACGCACGGACTCGGTTGAGCGAGCGGGAAGACGATGGAATGACGTTTCGTTCAACCTGCTTTTAGCGGCGTTCCGACCGGCTACAGTTTGACGGATTGGGGAAAACATAATAAGACAGACACAGACACACAACCGGGAGTCAATAACGCTGTCGAGAGCGGGAAAACGAAATAAAGAGATGCTCCGGAGGGAGGCGGCTTATATCACACTATCAGGACAGACATGCTAACAGAGCTAGCCTCCACACAGCGACCATTTCCACGCGTCTCCCATCCATTCCACGATTTAACCATCTTAAAATGTAAATGAATTCATTGTTTTCATTGTTTTTAACCACCTTCCTATTATTCGGTCTCTTATTCTGCACAGCGAGCTGAATTTATCGCGTGTTTTGACTCACCTGTTCCGAGGGGAGAAGAGATAGACGGACCAGTCCTCTCTGGTTTCACACCAGTCCGGCTTGTACACCTCCATCATCTTCTGGATACGGAAACACCAGCTCTGGAGGAGGGAGGGGGGGGGGGTCGAATTAGCCTGGAACCTGGGATATGCGGTTAGTTTCTGTTTCCCGTTTGGGCCTTAGCTCTTAGCAGACTCTTTATACCAGATACTGATACTGAAAGCAACATGAACAGTTCTAGCGGGACTGGGAGTTCCATTTAGTTCTCTCTCTCATCTCACCGGGGGGGGGGGGCAATAAGGACGCTGCAGCGCTGCAATTCCCCCTTCGTTCTTAAGGCCAACGCTCCTTGTTGAGCTCCTTCGCTTTATTTTTTTTTTATAAAGTTCAGATTACTAATTTATTTGCTGCCCTGGCGAGCGTTGCGTTGTCATGGCAACTCACGTAATCTGTCTCCTCATCCAGGTCAGCTCTGTCCTTGCGGGCGTTGACTTGAGGGAAAACGGTCATCAGCTGAGTGATGGGACCCGGCGCCTTGCCGTTACAGTCCCGGTGATCCACCCCCAACCCAGCCACCGACCCCCCGGTGACGGATCCACCCGCCCCTGGGTGCTCCGGGCGGACAGGGGGCGGGCCTGCGGGCGGGGCCCCTGCTCGTAGCAGCTCCGGGAGCTCCAGGGAAAGCGCCCGTCGATCTCTCCTCGAGTCAAAATGCCTGGAGAGGAAGAGCGGGGGAGGTGGCGGGTGAGGAGGGGGTAGAGGGTGATGGGAGTGGGATGGGCGGGAGAGGAGGGACTCCTGCTCGGGGGTGTAGGTATAGGAGTGGGGGGAGCAGGTGCTGTGGACTCTTAGGCTCCCTCCCACTATGGGAGCTCCACCAAAACCAAAGCTCCTCCGGCCCAGGCTGTTGGAGCTGGACCTGCAGGCACAAGCAGGACCTTATCAATACCGATGATCAGCTTCTAATGTATCAATCAGTAAGGAGGTAATAACACGTCCTGCATATAAAGACTCATTTAATAAGCATCAAGAGTAAAGGTTTGAAGTTTCCCCGTTGGCCATTAAGGCTTAATGAAGCTAAGGATTCATTAAGTCAACAGCTGAAGGTGTAATCGTCTACCTGCGGCTCCAGGTGGACTGGGGACGGAGAGGGCGCCCCCAGTTGTGGTAGTTGGAACTGCGGCCGTGACGCTGGAACAGACAGAGCAGTAAAGCTTCCTGGAGTTTGTGCTATATTTATTATTTTACATGTTAGCATTTTTTACAGTATTACTGTCATTATCGCAGAAGTCTGAGATCTATAAGCTGTCATGTAAAAAATAAATAATAATCTCCTCATTAATTCTGGGAAAAAAGATTTGAGAAAACACAAATTCTTGTTTGTTTTTGCGAAATACTGAAAAATAGAACACAGTTGTTTCAGAATTCCGAGATAATGACCCGATTTAAAAAAACACTTGCAGATGCAAATAACACACCTATGATTTAGCATTTTCTTTATTTTAGCACGGCTGCTACGCTACGTCAGCTGTTTACTCGTAAACGACCAGGCTGGTCCAATGAGGCTGCAGCGTTCGCATTGATACCTGAGTCCGTGCATCCGTCTCTATAGAAACGAGCGCTTTAAAAAACGCCTTAGTGCAGCGTGGACGACTCCAGAGGAACACTGAGTGTGTTTGAGTGGGTGATTCACACTGTCATCATATCACCCACAGCCTGCAGCTAATGCTAATGTGTGTTATCTGCTAAACATAAAACCGCTGTTTGTGCGTCGCCTCACATTACAGTTACAGTAAATAATAATTAGACGAGCTGAAACAATGCAAACGCCAGCTTCCACTGCAGTCCAATCAGCTCTGCTTATTTCATATTGATTTTTGCAGACACGGACCTAAAAGCCTTTCATTCCGCTTTGCAAAAGCACAAACGCGTATTTATAATATATTAACATGAGGATGAAATGCATTCTCTTGCTGTAGCTGTTACCGCTGCATTTATACAGTTTATAACACAAGAGATGAAAAACAAAACAAAGGAAGTCACGTTTCCTTTCTGCGACGTTAGAGAAGATGTGAAACGTCACTTTCATTGAGCCGCCCTTCATCTCCAGCCAGAGGCTGCAGCGCGGCCGGACACCCACCGGGCTCATCACCGCTTGATTGTGCTGCGATCACAACGGTGTGATGAGTCACTGGACCCGGGTCCGCTCGGCGCCGTCCTGCGCCGAGCAGGAGGAGGTGATTCACGCCTCCGGGTGCGAGTCCATCGAGGACAGAACACGCTTTAAAGTTCAGCAGAACTTCAGTAAGACTCATTCAATTATTCATCAGCATCTGTCCTGACTGGCCAGCACTGCGGCGCTCCTGATGTCACCTGGCTCGCAGCGCTCCACGTGAAGGGGAGGAGTTGCCGGAGTGGATCCCCCCCCCCCCCCACTGCGTTTAACATTATCAACTCCGTGGTGAGGACGCCGCCAAACTGCGGCTTATCGTCTTAAAAGTCTTCTCTTCCTCTTCGTCACAGATTCTCTGTTCCATCTTCCCATCGCTACTCCTCTGTGACTCATGTTGCCATGGCAACTGGATGCTGAGCCGTACAGTTTAGAAGTGGTTCAGTTTCTTTCTCCAACGTAAAAGCTGTGAAATTCCTACTGCGATGTTTTATTTATTGTGATACTTAATTTATATATTATTCATTTATTAGGGAGGTAGGTAGGTCATTAGATAGGTAGGTAGGTTACACAGCAGGTAGGTAGGACAGTAATGAGGTAGGTAGACGTACCAGAGAGTAGGAGCGTCTCTCCAGGCTGCTCTTTCCCACACTCATCACGCTGCTCTTCCTGGATTCGATGGTGAAGCTCCGCCTCTCTGAGGAGTAGGACCCTCTGGATCCTGAAAGAGTTCCCAGCTCCAGGTGGCCATTGGGGGTCAGGGTGCAGATCCTCGGGTCTAGAGTGGGCGGATAGACATCGGATAATGGAGTCAGAGTTGTCATCCATCCATCCATCCATCCATCCATCAATCCAATCATGATGGCAACAAAGAAGGGTATTCCTAAACGTTCATCCTCTGGGGGATTCCAATACATTCCCAGGCCAGTTGAGATATGTAATCCCAGCAAGGAGTTCTGGGACTTCCCCGGATCTCCTCCCGCTTGGATGTGCCCAGAATTATGACGTCATCGTATCCGAAGGCTCTGCAGCTACAGGTGAGTTCTTACACGTTCACCTGGGTAAGGCTTCATAGTCAGAATATTACTTCTGAACTTGAAAGTCAGAGGGATGAACCTGAACTTTAGACAACCCACCAGACAACTTCGTGGATTCTTGCTTCTCGCTTTCGTCAAAGTTGGAAGAGGAGCGGTCGTCGTCCGAATAGGAACAATTGGCGTCTCCCTGGAGACGAAAGAGAGGATGAGAGATGAAGCGACAGCGAGGATCATCTTCTCTCTCCTATCGCAGCACTTCAATCCAGCCCATCAGGCTTTGATCAGTAAAACGCTTTGATAAGGCCAACGGGACGTCCCACCTGGTCGTTGCAAAGGAAAAATCTGGACTGATTTGTCCGGATATTTTGAGCGCGGACAATCGGAAAGACGGGAATATTTAATGTAGAGACGAGACAGATCAATCAGAAGCCGTGTGATTTGTGTCGGTGTTTCCCCTTCAGCACGCCGCAGTCTGACATCCGACGGCAGACTGACATCCGACGGCAGACTGACAGCATAATGTTCCAGCGGTTTCCGCGGCGATGGATGGCTGAACTAATTACACTGTTGTGCTGAACACACGCTTGTGTTGTGACTGTGGAGCCCCTGAACAAGATCATCACGATTGATACTGCAATTATCAGTATAATAAGAATAAAGTGGCATAAAAAGAGGCGTTTTGTTCCTGTTTGACGGAACCAAACGGGGTTTGTTATTTCAGCTTCGTCCGATTCTACTTCAGAGCTCGTTTCCTGTCGCTGCGTTTCTGTTTCATCGTTCTTGACTCACATGGGAGATATTTGAACATTTGTTTATTATAGAAATCACAAATACAAATTTGCACCATGTCCCATTATAAACTTTGAAACGAGCACCAGGCGTGAAGATAATTCTTAATAAGCGGCCATTCAGTTATTGATTAAACTGCACATTCATTCCAACGCGATGCGACTGCAGCATCAACACAATAAATAAGCGCTTTATTGAGGTCGTTGTCAACGTTTTTAATTCGCTATGTGCAACGTTTGCCGTTTAGCTCGTCAGAAATCCTTCTGTGTCTCCCCGCTTGAAGCTACGGGTTCCTTTACCTCCGCCTGGAAGCCCTCAACCAAGATGGCCACCAGCAGGTTGAAGAGGACGTAGTTTCCGAAGGTCATGAGGGCCACGAAGTAAAGAGCAGCCACTGGTGAGGTGGCCGCCATGCCGTTGTACAGAACCGTGTTCCAGTCCTCCTGGGTCAGAATCTGAGAGGACGCGGACAAACATACGCAGAGGACACGTTTAGAGACTGTCTCGTAAGCATCCAAGGACGGCGGCACATTGATTATTAACCATGATGCAGATAAAAGTGTGGAGGAATGTGTTGAAGCTGAAGAAATAGCAGCGTGTCATCTGCATATCTAGAGACAGGACACGGCATTCTGAATCCAACGCCCTTTTCTTTTATTTTTCCAGACACTTGCTGCACTCCAGAGAATTAACTCTTCAGAACGAGTTTCCTTGACGTGTCGATTACCTGGAAAACGGTGACAATGGCCCAAAGAAGCGAGTCGAAGTTCTTCCTGTCGGGCACCGTGTCCCCGGTCTCCGTCTTCAGACTGAACTTACAGCCGAAGATGTGCATCCCCAGGATACTGGAAGGTAAAAGCAGGTCAACGTAATGGACAACACGATGGCCTTCCTACCGCTGTGAAACATCGCAGGCATGTAAAACTAATGTCAGGGCTGTTTTAATGTCTAATTAACTGCATTCAAATTATGGATCACAGTCATGTATAATGAGGCCCCGCAGGGTCCGCAATCAGTGCGGTGGATTCGGAGCATTGTTACACATTCCTGCTTCTAAATAAGTAGTTGCACTTACAACACTCGAGCTCAAAGATCATTTAGGCCCTTAAAATGCGACCAGAGCCCGGCGACGGCCGCCTGTTACACTTTAAGCAGCTCTTGAAGTGTGTGCTCGTTATTTTGCAGCCGGGTTAGCAGCTTCCGTGGAACCTTTTCCTTCCTGCAGCCGTTAAGCAGGCGCACCGGAGGAAAGGAACGAGTCAGCGCTGATCTCGCTTTGGGAGCACAATGAAAGAGACGCCGTCGGGGAATGAGGTGCGGCGTCAAGCCTCCGTTTACATTACCTAAAGATGAAGATGAAGAGCATGAGCAGCATGCAGAAGGTGGCCACGTTGTCCATCGTCTTCATGAGGACCACCAGCTGCCTCCTCAAGGCCGGCATGAACCTCACCAGCTTCAGCACCCTCAGCAGCCTGAAGGTCCTCAGCACGGACAAGCCGCCGTCAGACTGACCGGCGATCTCACAGATGCTGAGGAGAAACGCAGGAAGGCAACGTTTCCTCGTGGTCTCGTGCTCTTTTGTGTTCCTGATGCTGTTTTGTAGCGAGGGCGCGGCGGCGGCGGCGACGGAGCCGGAGCCGGCACGTCGTAGCGGGCCTTCGTTAGCTTTTGTTCTACACGGAGTATTTTTACCGTCTATATTGCGTTTTTTCCTGAGTCGCCGTCTCTGCATTCTGAGGTCCACCAGCCGCTCTCGCCTCGTGATGCGGTACATTATCAGCCCCCCCCCCCCGGGTCCACCACCAGACAGCAGCATTAATATTTCAACCAGACAAATCACAACCCTGAAGCATTTATTTCTACAGCAGCGGGACGTCGTTTGGGTTTGGGTTCGAGGCTCTGACCTCATCACTCCTCACACGCGGTGTGTTTGAGGAGCAAACTCCTTCTTCTCAAGGAAAACCATCTGAGTGGAACATCTGGCTTTAAAGATATGCGTCTGCTAATTGTGATGCTTATCAAAGGCTCCAATCAGCACAGGAAGACAGCGCGGACATGCTAACGTCTGAAGAGAAGCACTTTCCCCGAGCGGCACCGAGGACATTCGGATGATGATGAAGAGAGGAAGACGAGCGTTGGACCGAGAGATGAGACGGGGGATGCAGACGCGTCTTCTCTGACGGGCTGCGCGTTTGATGCCGTTCGGTTTCAGTCGCTTTGATACGTATTTGATCTCGGGATCAAAATGACAAAGGCGCCGAGCCAGATGAAACGACGAGCCACTCGGCCCAAGCCGGAGGCGCCGACAACAAAAGCCTGAACCCGTTTGACGGCGTCTGACACGGCGGCATCCGGATACATGCAGGTGGTTCATTTCAACAAATGTGGAACACGGATGACAGTTTGACAAAGACGGACGTGAATAATTTAACCGCAGCAACAGCCCGGCAGAATAGAAGATGGCGCGCCCCCCTCCCTCGCCAGCCAAGACTATTTCTGTCCTCCTCTTTGTTCCAGCACGCTGCGCGTTCCGGACGTCGGGATCGACGCCGCGTCTTCACCTGATGATGACGATAACGCCGTCGAAGACGTTGTAGGGATTCCTCAGGTAGTTGAACGATCCGAACGCCGTGAGTTTCAGGATCATCTCCAAGGAGAACATGCTGGTGAAGACGATGTTGCAGATCTCCAGGACGTTTGTGAGCTCCTCTGGCTGGAGCAGAAGAAAAACAGGAAGAGGAAGAGGAAAATAAGACGGAAGGGAAGGAAGTCAGAGGTGCGTGTTTCTGGAGGAAACCGGAGAACCCGGAGAAAACAGCCGAAAAGCACGGAGAGAACATATGAAGCCTGCACAGATACGATTAGAACCCGGTACACTAACCGCTACGCCACCGTGCCGGCCTAGACTCTTCCAGTAGACCTAGAATCGTTTTCACTTCCCGCTGTCTTCTTAGAAATTGTCAATTTAATCCGAACGACTCAGTTCCCAGTGTGAATGAATTTATTTGTTGTCGTTTCTGACACTGCATGAATTCTTCTGTTCGGTAGAACACACACACACACACACACACACACACACACAGCTAGATTTGCATCGCTATTCCACAGAGCTCCCCCTTAACTTCAGCGTTGACACTTCTGACATTTCACCGGGCCAGAATCAATGAGCACTGTGGGTTTAGCATTTACACGAGAGTGTGTGTGTGTGTGTGTGTGTGTGTGTGTCGGTCCTAATGATGCATGAAGCCAGCGACTGTCTGGACCGACGCGACGGCTGACCGCCGTTTGCAGCAGCCGATCCGTGTCCCCGGCCCCCGGGTGTCCGTTACCGCACAACGTCTCATTAGCAAAGACCCGGGAACAGATCTGAAGAATCGTGTTTCCCTGAACAGAATAGGACGAGTGTGAATTCACAGCTGAATTAAGGCAGCGGTGTGCAGGACGTGACCTTGTATTTTCATCAGTACTCGCGGTTAAACTACAACAACTTCTGAAGAATAATCCCATTTGGGATACAGGAAGCAGGAAGCAGGAAGCAGGAAGCAGGAATCCCTGACCGGAACGGTCACTCTCTAATTAGCCTCTAGTCGTCTTTCACTACGTTCATTTCCCAGCTCGGGATCAATAAAGTAAGTCTCCTTCTTTCACCACTAATCTATGAATGGGAGTGGCGTCCACGCCTCCTCCGGCTGCAGGTGTGGCGGGACAGGTGGAAGCGCCTCCCACCAGGATCGGGATCAGACCAGCCTGATAACCACGGGCGCTTCAACGTGCCGTTTCCCCCTCCATTAAAGGAGCGAAGTGTCTGCCTGCTCTGCCTGCCTCTATTTTTAGACGAGAGACGACCCACCACTGCGGCGGCGGCGGGCGCGAGTGGGCGATGGTTCGGCAACAGCGAGAAATATTGATGAAACGACAGCGGGTACAGAGCGGAGAAACGGGCTGCGATCTTCCCGATCCGAAGGCGTGGCAGCGTTTATGTTGGCCAAACACAACTTCATCCCCCGTCGTCGAGGGCAACGACGTTTTGCTGCATTGCAAGGACAGGAAGCGGAAACTACTCCGGGCTCTCCCGTGGGCGAGGGGCGCGGCCCGGGCCTTACCTGCTGGTGGTGCTCGATGCCCATGCTGATGGTGTTGATCAGGATGGCGATCATGATGCCCCGGCTGAAGTACTTGCTCTCCACGATGCCCCACAGCTTGGACCTGGAGTCCTGCCAGAGCTCCATGCATCGCTCGGTGGGACTACATTTCCCATGTGCCCCTGCGCTCTCGTCGTCGGTGTCCTCCACGGCTCCTTCCTCTGCGCCGTCGGCGAGCGACGGGCCCGCGGCGCACTGGGGGCAGCCATCGGTGGGCGAGGGGTGGTCAGCTTTACTATGGTGGGGGCAGGGCGGGCCTGAAACGACGACGGACCCATCAGGCGTGCCTCTAAATACGACCGCCGTGACCACGGTTACCTACCATGCCTCCTCACTGCCCTCCTCTCACGCGCCTCCCTTCTGTTGGCCTTCCTCTGCCTCCCTTGACCTCCTCCTCGCCCTCTGCCGACTCCCCGGAAGCCGCGGGGTTTCCCCCGCAGGGTGTTGAAGAGCGCGACGGTTTGCCTCCTGGCCCTGCGGAGGAGGTGGAACAGCAGCTGGAAGAGCTCCTCGTAGCAGTCGCCGGGTTCGCTGGCCAGGGTGGAGGAGGAGGAGCACCGCGCCCGCTGCTCCTGCATCAGCTGGTGCTCCCGCTGCTTGGTCTCCGAGAACTGGGTGGCGATGACCACGAGGCACAGGTTGATCATGAAGAAGGAGCCCACCTGGGAGGAGGAAGAGCTCCATGGTGAACCGGGTCATTCACCGGCTCGACCAACAAACCCAGTTAGTTCCCAACAAGCAGCATCAAAGTTTACGCCTTTACCTCGGCGAGACAAGGGGGGCGGGACTACAAGCTGACAGACAGCACAGAGGAGGAAGGTGGTTTTCTGCAGGCTGTGGATTACTGGAGGAAAATAATCTGCCTTCCTACGCGAAAGTCAAATCATCATTGATCGTTGGAGGGATGGAGGGATGGATGGATGGATGGTTGGATGGTTGGATGGATGGATGGAGGGATGATGGATGGATGGTTGGATGGTTGGATGGATGGATGGAGGGATGGAGCTCATACAACTCTCTGTTTCCACATAATGAGAGGATGGACAGACGAGTGGATGATGCTCTGCAAGAAGAAGGGGGACGAAATGAACGAGGGAAAGAAGGAAGGAAGTGTTATCCGCGGTGAGGACGGGAGGGGGGGGGGGGGGGGGTGGAAATGAAAGGAGGAAGAAACAAAGGGAGCGTCGGTGAAACGGGAGGAGAGGAAGAGCTGCTGACTGAAAATGAAGCAATTACAAGTGTAATAAAGAGACACAACAGCCCCCGGGTCTGACACACACACACGCACGCACACACACACACACACACCGAAGAGAACGCACATCAGCGCAAACATGTTGGAACACAAATACAGAGAGAAGCTAAAGGACTGGAATTAAAGCGTGTTACGTGCATGTGTGTGTGCGCGCGTGCGTGCGTGTGCACGTCAGTTGCAGGTTTTGTCATGTTAACACACTAAAAAAGATTACAGGCATGTTCTTATTACAAAGACGACAAAGTTAAGAGCGTGAAATGTTGGTTGGCATCGTTTTAAAGGTGTGTTTGTGTTTCCTGCTCTTAATACTGCGGTAAAAATAAACATCCAACGGCATCCCGCTCCGGCTCGGCGGCGGCGGCGGCGTGCACTCGCTCCCGACTCACGATGATCAGCAGAATGAAGTAGATGAAGTTGTAGAAGGAATGAGCATCCATCACGTAGTACATGATCTCCACCCAGCCCTCCAGCGTGATCACCTGCAGTCAGGGACGAACACACAGGTGTCATCTGCAAAGAGACAGACATCCCATTGGCTGCTGAGCAACCCGAACCTGGAAGATAACGATCCAGGCGTAGGCGATGTTGTCGAAGTTGATGGCTCCCTTGTGGGGGTTGCCGTGCCCGGTGCCACACCGGGTGTAGTACTGGTTCCAGTTGACGCAGAGCCCCGCCCCGCCGACGCTGCCGTTGGCCAGCGGCTCCGGGCTCAGGCCCAGCGACTGGCGGTACAGGGCGTCGTCTTTGTCCAGGCAGCACGACCGTCCCCCCTCGCGCCGTGCCGGGACGTCGGAGCACGACATGATGCCGTTGTCCATCGGCAGGGAGCAGATGAAGGGCCGCTCGTCATCCTCGTCTGCCATGTAGTAAGGCCGAGGCAGACTGACGCCCGTGGTTCTGGAAGAGAAAACCAAGCTTTGCAATCTGAGACCAAACGGGCCGGAGGTTCCGTCTGTCTGGGATTCTCCTCGTCTTTTTTGTTTCTTAATGACACGAGGAGGTGCTGGACTCCTCCCGTAGGACACGAGGAGGCGCTGGACTCCTCCCGTGGGGCACGAGGAGGCGTGGACTCCTTCCGTGGGGCACGAGGAGGCGCTGGACTCCTCCCGTGGGGCACGAGGAGGTGCTGGACTCCTCCCGTGGGACACGAGGAGGCGCTGGACTCCTCCCGTGGGGCACAAGGAGGCGCTGGACTCCTCCCGTGGGGCACAAGGAGGCGCTGGACTCCTCCCGTGGGGCACAAGGAGGCGCTGGACTCCTCCCGTGGGACACGAGGAGGCGCTGGACTCCTCCCGTAGGACACGAGGAGGCGCTGGACTCCTCCCGTGGGGCACAAGGAGGCGTGGACTCCTCCCGTGGGGCACGAGGAGGTGCTGGACTCCTCCCGTAGGACACGAGGAGGCGCTGGACTCCTCCCGTGGGGCACAAGGAGGCGCTGGACTCCTCCCGTGGGGCACGAGGAGGTGCTGGACTCCTCCCGTGGGGCACAAGGAGGCGCTGGACTCCTCCCGTGGGGCACGAGGAGGCGCTGGACTCCTCCCGTGGGACACGAGGAGGCGCTGGACTCCTCCCAGCGGCTGAAGGAGAGCGCTGCTCCTGGTTTACCTGAGCTCCATGTAAGCTCCCGTGGATGTTTTACCAGCAGCCGATGACATTACTAAAATTAACTCAGGTGGGTCAGGACATCCTGTGATTACATTGCCTCTCCGCCTCATTGCTGGAGCGGTTACCATGGCGATGGCTTCGCCCCACAACCCCTTTCATCAGATGATTATTTTATTATTTTCTCCCCGGGCTTGTCAGCCTCCACCCGGCCGACTCCTGCGTTCCTCCAGGCAGGCAGGTTGGGTCTCGCCGGTTCTGGTGGGTTTTCACAGCAGCCTCAGACGGACGGATGGTTCTAATAAACCCGACGGGCTTTTAACGGGCCACGGAGACGAAGCCACGGTAGAAACAGAAGCTGAAGGGAGTGTAAAGGTTAGCGGCGATAAAGGCCGACCTGATCCATCGCCAGCGTTTCAGGAAGAAACAAGCACGAAGTTTGTGTTAACTTCACCTCCTTCTGCGAGGAGCATCGTTCCGGAGGAGAGGATGGTGGGAGTGACGGCGTGCGACTCACAGCGTGAAGTTCTCCTCCGGGTAGCAGCGATTCCTCAGTAGCCCCGCCCACAGCTGCACCCCGATGATCCCGAAGATGAAGAAGACGAAGAAGCAGAGGAGGAGGACGTTGCCCAGCATGGGCAGCGTGTCCAGCAGGAGGTTCACCAGGATGCGCATGCCTGAAGGGACAAACACACACGTGCTCAGAACGCCGCGCGTCACACACACACACACACACACACCTCAAATCAATCCCGATCCACAGTCGGAGCAGGAGGCGGGGCTGATCCAAGGAAGGGAAAAGACAGGACGGCTTCAGACCCAACCATCAGAGACGACATTCCATCACAGCCTTCATGAGGAGAATCCATTTATCGTCAGGAAGGCTGCCGGTTCAACTCCCGAACTCGCTTCCACGCCTCAAGGCGTGTCACCACGGTGTCGTCTTGCTAACCCCTTGATGTGCAACCCCCCGGCCACACGCAGAAATCAACACGCCATGCTAGCGTTTCCATAGATGCTATTGTATTAGCATAAGACGCTAATCAATCTCTAATCGGCACGTTAACTGTGATCCCACGGCTCGTTGCGCCGGCTCTGATGCGCCGAAGAAACGAAACAGGGTTAAATGTTATCTGTGAAATAGATAAATAAATAGATAAATAGAGCGTTTAGCCGACTAATCAAGGGTAAGTGGGCAGGCGGTCCGCCGACCTTCTCCCAGGGGGGCTTCCAAACGGCATGAAGGCTTAAGATGCTGACGGCTGAATAAATCAGGAGAAGAGGAAGCAGCGAGCCTCCAGCAGGGAGGATACCTGGAGTCGGAGTCGAGGGAAACATCAAGTAGAATAAAAGATGCATGTTTGAAACCGTTCTCAGTCTAAAAATAACGTTTTGCATCCCGGTTTATGCACATTTCTCGTCGGAACGCGATCCGTCTCAAAGGGATGGGATCCGTGGTCCGTTCCCGCCCATCCCTGCCGTAGAACGGGGGTGATGGAATGATCTCCGGGCTCAGGTGGGATCTGATCGAACTGGAACGAGTTCCTCAAACTTCTGATCTGTTTCTGAAGCGTTGCTGATGTGATGTTTCCATGACCTTGTTAATTCTTCTGGAATCAGTCTAATTATTGGCAGGAACTACAAAAAATAAAAGGCCATTTGAATCAAGCTGGTTGATCCGCTTCCAGCTGAACGGCGTGGCGCCAGACGTTCCGGATCGCAGAGCCGGAGTTCCTTTGAGAAAGTTGAAACTGACGACGCTTTTCCGAATAAAGAAGTCCGTCTGAAGTCCTCCGGTGCTGGTGAAGAACCCCGGTTACCCGTGTAAAGCAAAGGGATGAAGCATCGCTATAGCTTCATGGATAGCTTCATGGATAGCTTCATAGCTTATAGCTTCATAGCTTATAGCTTATAGCTTATAGCTTCACACGACTGATTAACGTATCCTGGAACAGAAGCTGCAGAGTGCAGCCGATTAGACAGAAGAGCGCTGATGATGCTACCTTTACTGCGAATATGGGCTTCTCCCAGGAGGATTGTGGGTAACGTAGTCAACGGGCCCACTCCTCTAAGCCGTGGCCGCAGGGAACCAGGACCGCATCATTCCCATTAGCGTCCCATTAGCTGACAGCGCTGCTTGCTTCACGCGCACGTGTGTGTGTGTGTGTGTGCGTGCGTGCGTGTACGTGTGTGTGTGTGTTTACAGAGGGGATTCATCTTTCCCCTCATCCTCCCTCTCTTCTTCTCGTCCGTCCCCCCCCGTTGTCCACAGAGCTGGACATTCCCCATTTCCCTTTGCTCATTTGTCCCTTTTCTGCCGCTCCTTTCCTTTGTTCTCCCGTTTTACACAAATGTCTCCCCGTGTTGAATCGTTGCCGAGCAGAATCCCAACAGATTGGGGGTGTGTGTGTAAGCATTTATTGGCTCTCTGTTCTTTCTTGTTTCTAAGCGCCGTTCCGTGTCGACCGCTACAACACATTCATCTTTTTAATGTCAAATGGGAAGAGGAACAGATCCGAAAGCCCCCCCTGCACACCGGATTGTCCCATAACAGCTGTTTAGAGTCCGACAGACGAGCAGCTCTATACCTGAGCTTGAATTTAAACCCTTATCGAGCCTCGAACGGAGACGTCATGGAAACCGACGGACAGAAACGATTCCGAGATCATTGGACTTATTTTAGAAGCGTCGCCCTTATTTACATATTTAATGACATATTCCCAATCCGAAGCGTTTTAACTTACTTGGCACCCTGTTAATGGCCTTGAGAGGCCGCAGTACCCGGACCGTCCTGATGGCGGTGAAGTTGACGTTCTGCAGGTCCAGCGAGTATTCAATCATCCTGGAAAACACACAAAAATACACACAGGAAAACTTTATACCGACACCAATACTTATCAAAGAGGACAAAAAGGAAGTTGATAGAGTTTAGAGCTCCATCACCTTGTTATTAACTACCAAACACACCGGTAATGAAATAGGCAGATTCCATTAAGGAGCAACAAAAGGGATAAACGAGCAAATAAACTCACGCGAGGAGAAATGAGGAGTTCTGCTGATTGAGAATTCTCCTTCGTCCACGCTGGGCCAGACTAGAAGGCCCGAGTGGATCGGGTTCCTACTGCGAGGAGCCGAATGTGAATTAATGAGCTGAGATTTATGTCCTTAATGAAGCCAGAAATTCAAAGAAACGGGTCAGCTGTGTTTGGGAACGTCAGCGAATTAGTTTACTGCTGCACACCAACATTAATGAGTCTTATTAGTCAAGCTAATGAATAATAATAAGGTAATGACGGCTCCATCAGGATGAACTTGGAAGTTGTGTAAAAGTCTCTGGTTTTTTTTACTGGGAGAACTGGAGCCACATCTCGTCCATTTCATTCTGCTGCAACGGAACATTGGCCCAATCCCCGGCTAACGTCCCGGCTAAGCTACAAACATGACCACCAGTATTCCAACCCATGCACCCCTTCCTCTCATGATGAAGATGATGGAAGTAGGCCTCCTTCGTTCCCGACACAAGTAGAAAGGAGAATGCCCGAGGTAAGAGCTGATAAATGGGGAAGGATTAACTCCAATAGAACGCCGGCGATAAAGCGAGATTGAGCGCAGGAGAGCGAGCCTCTGGGATTTATCAAGCGGTGGAGCTAATTACAGCGCTAGCGGAACGCACATACCTGGATGAGCAGCCGGAATCTGACGGGGTGGAAGACGTCGAGATAGTGGAACCGGCTAAAAACAGAACGATTAAAAGGCATCAACGAGAGGCTGCAGCACGGGCGGGCGTTCAAGCTTTGGGAAGCTACGGCCAATTAGTTCCTTTCAACCCTTCAGCCTGTGCACCTGGAGGAGGGTCTTCCTGTCAGCCAAATAACAGGGGAGCAGGCGGAGGCAGAACCCCCCCGTTCCAGGGGGAGTTTCAGGGTTCAGAAGGAGCCTGAAGAAAAGGAACTCCTGACAGGATTCAAGGGAAAACAGGCACAATTAAAGCTCAGGTTCCCAGAATGCACCTTGTTCGGGTCAAGCTGCACTGCGCTTCAACACCAGGTCAAAGGTGACACTCAGTCGCGGAAGTATGTGCTCCTGTGATGAGCTGGCGACTTGTCCAGGGTGAGCCCTGCCTCCCACCCAAACTGGGATAGGCTCCGCCCCCCAGATCCCCTCGACTTCAGCGTGGACGCAAGATGTCATCCATCTCCCAGCCTATTAAACGTCCGTCTTCATTCGGCAGCGACCTTCGTCTCCGACGGCGCGCGTCTCCGTCTTCAGACGGGACACATCGGCGGCGGTCGCCTCATTATAGACTCCTCGCCGGTTCTCCTCGCCGGTTCTCCTCGCCGGTTCTCCTCGCCGGGCGACAGGAAGCTAATATGATGATTAGCGGAGCGCTACAGAGTCCGGGCCGAGCCGCCGCTGGAGAAGATGGCATCAATTATTAAAATGAGTTTAATGGATGCAGTAGATTTTCTGTCCCAGAAGAGGTTTGTGAGTCAAAAAGGGCCGTGCACACACACACACACACACACACAGACACACACACACACGCACACCTACACACACGCACACACACACGCACACACACGCACACACACACGCACACACACGCACACCTACAGCAGCGCTAAAGTACTCGTCTTCAACTTTTAAGATTTTTTTTTTCATTGCTAATAGTCGATCTCTCCGTGTTTAACCCTTTCACTCCCTCCTCACGGCTTTCATTGCTCTGCACCGTCAGCCACCTGTCGATGAAGGCGCGGTCACATGATCCGCCTCTGTCCCCGCCACTCGTCGCAATAATAAGCCCCCAAATGCACACATCTGTCGAGACAGATGCTGCCAGAAGACTCCTGCGTTCGCTCCGAGCCTGGCAATCTATTCAGGATCATTAACTCCATCGCCTCCTCCTCCTCCTCCAATTAAAACGCCGGAGTGTTTGCATGCGGAGGCAAACGTGTTAAAGCACACGGATGTCGTTTAGTGAGAGGAACGCTGTAATTTAAAGCATTAAATATGCAGCGAGTGTTTATATGGAAACACGATGAAGACGCTCTTCTCTCTACTCCGGTTCATCGTTGGAATAATCTGGAATAACCCGAAGCATGTCGGAATTCTTCATTAGAAACAGGAGGGGAATGCTAACGTTAGCCTCACTCGTGCTCTTCGCACGTATTTATTTAGCTTTATTTCCTGTCTCACGGCAGCCTTTAACTTAACCGGGTGACGTGCACAGGTGAAGCTACCTGCGTTATGGCGGGCCCCGCCTCAGATATGCAAATCCCAACAGGTGTTCTGAAGCGATGCGAGGGCCTCCGGGCCAACCGTCTTTAGACCGTCAGCGAACCATCGTGAACGTTTCTGTCCCGGAACAGCTGATTCCAGGTCTGAATCTAAGCAACATTTTCTGATGTGTGTTTGTCTGATTGTTAGCAGGATTACAGGAAAACTGCTGGACGGATCCGGATTAATAAAATCTGAAGATGGGTCCTGGTCTCACAGAAACTCTCAGGTGTGCTACCTGAACCGTAGAACGCTCACCTGCGTCAGAGTCCGACATGAGAGGCTTTCAGGCGCCGCTTTGTTTGTCAGAATGAAAAATGGCAAACCAGCAGCAGCATCAGGACCACGATGGAGCGGCGTGGAGCCCGTGGGTCTGATGAGCGGCGCCCGCCGTGGCGCTCACGCTGCTCCTAATCCCCTCCCTGCAGCTGGCAGGGGTTTTAATCTCGCCCCCCCCCCGGCCGCGACACCCACCACATGCGGTGGATGCAGAATTAATTGGTGGCGGCGCCTTTATGTCTCTGGAACGCTGAGGTTCCACCTGGGAGGCGGATCTTAGACGAGGAGGAAAAGGTTGAGGGAGATTAAACATGGTGGGAGAGACGCCGGTAGCGGCGCTTCCTCCGGCCCGAGGGCTGGAAGCATCCACCGAGGAACGTGGAAAACGGGGAGTAACGAGCGATGGGAACAGCCCGCCTTCCCCACAGGAAGTGGCTCTGTTTGTTTCCTGTTTGTTTCTGCATGCTAATGATGTCCACAACACAAACAAGCTACAAACCGTTTTTAATTCTCGCCGCCTCGGCTCTGGAACGATCCGACTCTTGCCAGAATGATTTCTTTCTTTCTTCCCGTTCTGGCAACAATTCCTCGTCTTCCCATTTAGTGAAATTATTCAACGGAACGCTTGATGATTGTGTGAATTCAGAGGTCTGGTGTTAATTTAAAACACCGACGTCGAAGCAAAGGCTCGTTAGTCGCGCCTCATGCGAGGAAGACGCGTAGGATTTAATAACTACACTCCAAACCGGACGTCAAAATCCCTCGTGACGTTCTTAAATCAAAGGAATATTTACAAGATGTCTCTTCCTGACTGGAGGCTGCGTCGCCCGTAGCAACCGCGCTAATTAACGACACAAGTACCGAACGGCTTGGATAAAGCTTTGCTCTCCGTCATCAGACGTTTTGAATCTCACCTGTAGCATTAAATGCCTGGCTGTGATTGGCTGAATTACATTATTGTTGCATTGCATTGCAGTCCCGTTTCCCGTCATACCAACGGGACAAAGGGAAGTCCTCACCCGGCCATGACGATGAAGAAGTCCAGCCGGTTCCACGTGTCTCCAAGGTAACTGCGGCGACCGAAGATGCCCAGGGCGACCATCTTTACAACCATCTCCAGAGCAAAGAAGATGTAGATGAACGCATCGAAAGCCTGGCGAGAAGACAAAGAGACACGTCGAGAACGGGAGAGGAAGCCCAGATCATTCCTGGCAGATGAACTTCAGCCGTAATCCACTCTGCAACGTTTAAATTAACGCAGGAAGTAGATTTATATCTTTATTTATAAAGATTTGTTTCTATCTAATAAATATATTCATCATCATCATCATCAGGTACACATATTTTCTTCCTCTCGGTTCTCCTGCTCCTCCTCCCTCACCTCTCCCCAGTTGGGCGGTTTGCCCTAATTGGTGGGGTAAAGGAAACTAATTTGTTTGAACGGTAATCAGCGCTAAGCCCCACGTCTCCGACCCCCCCCCCCCCCCCCACCCCCACACGTTGCTCACAGCGTTAATCAAGCATATAATTAAAAGACATAAAAATAAAAATCCAAACAAACCAAAGATCTCCACTTCCTGTTTCTGCTGCTAAGACTTTTCTGAGTGGAGGGATTTAGAGACGACGACTTCATGACGCTTCAAATACAAATATTCCCGCCGCCCTCGGACTCGTCTTTAGCCCCGCCTTCATGACATCAAAGTAGAATTTGGGAAAAAGAGGAGGGACGTGAAAATGATGCTGATGAATAAATAAATCCACGCACTCAGAAACGAAAACATCACGACGTAAGAAAGATCCCTGAACTCCGACGCTTTGGAGCTTCTTTCATCTTCAGAGTCGTCAGATGAAAGGACGATTTATTTCTAGAGACGGTTCAGGACCGGCTCGTCTCCAGGGTTAGGGTTAGATGCTGTTTGACGTCTGAACGCTCTTTCAGGTCGTTCCTCCTATAGAACAAACGAGCACGCTAAACTCTGGATGTAGGTCGTCATCCCAGCGCTCCCGTCCGATCCCACCCAGCGCTCCCGTCCGATCCCAGCCAGCGCTCCCGTCCGATCCCAGCCAGCGCTCCCGTCCGATCCCACCCAGCGCTCCGTTCACGGCGAACGCTGAACGCTGAGCCTCCAAAGGGCTTGACGTCCGCGGTTGTTGCAGCGTATAGATCGCACCGGTGACATCACGGCATCTTCTGAGAGCGGTCTATCGACTGTGGCGCCGCCGCCCGCTAAATCCATGCTGCTATTGAACCGGACCGACAGACACCGGGAGGAGATTCTATTGGGTCCAACGCGGCAGCCGCCTCCCTCTGGGCGCCGAATCAATCCTCCGTGTTTGTTGGCTGCTGCACGGGGAGAATGCTGAGCGGACGGCGAGGCGATTCAAGAAGCGCTTCACGCCGCCGGGCCGAGGACTCGCTAGCAGGGAGTGGCGGTGGAGGCCTCGGCATGGGAGGAGGGCGAGGGGGCGAGGGTGAAGGAAAGGGAGTGGGCGAGGGGCCGAGGGGGCGAGGGTGAAGGAAAGGGAGTGGGCGAGGGGGCGAGGGGGCGAGGGTGAAGGAAAGGGAGTGGGCGAGGGGGCGAGGGGGCGAGGGTGAAGGAAAGGGAGTGGGCGAGGGAGGCGTGTGGACGCTTCCGGCCCGACACGTTAGCATGTCAGCCTTTAGCGTGTGAAACAAGTCGCTCTGGACTCGAGTGCAGACGGGCGAGGAGTGAAAGTGCTTTTGTGTATCGTGGATGAAATATGAATGTTTCCGTGTAAACTTTATTTATAGAGAAACAAAGTGCTTCAGGGACAGGAAAACAAGATTCTCCGTTAGCCGCCGTCGTCGTAAAGAAGTCCAAACTCCCAGAGAAATGAAAGCCGAGGTCCAAAGCTCGCTTTGGTGTTACCAGAAATATCAATATATAATATATAATAATAATGTCAATATAAATCAGGATTCCTTTACTTCTCTAAATGTTGCTTTGCAGAATCTGTTGAAACAGGATTTGGGTAAAGTTCCTGTGAGGACGACGGCGACTGTGATCACCTCCAAAGCGCGGCCCGACCCAGCTGTCTGCTGTGTGTGTGTGTGCGTGTGCGTGTGCGTGCGCGTACCTGCAGTATCTGGCATCGCCCGGAGGAGCAGTCGATGTTCTCGCAGGGCTGGTACATCCCCAGGGTCATGCAGTTCAGCAGGATCACCATGATGCTCACGCGTTCAAACCAGGTGGGGGCCGGCCGTTAAGGACAACAGCTGATCCTCAATTCATGCTACCATTGATTCTGAATCTCCCGTTTGCTGCTCTGGGATCAATAAAGTTTGTTTTCCTATCTTGTGTTATTTCTAAGTAATTCTCATTTATCTGCAGTAAAATGAATGAATTGACTTGAGATGAAGCCGAATCGTCGGATGGTTCAGCGGATGCTGGATCGTCGGATGGTTCAGCGGATGCTGGATCGTCGGATGGTTCAGCGGATGCTGGATCGTCGGATGGTTCAGCGGATGCTGGATCATCGGATGGTTCAGCGGATGCTGGATCGTCGGATGTTTCAGCGGCCGCCTTCATCCCTCAGGTGGACTCCCGCTGTGCTCGGCTACACTTTGCCGCTTCAGCTGTTCTCTCCAGCTAGCCTGGCTAATGAGGGCAGATATCGTCCGGAGGTGTCGCCAGGTTCCTGGCAGGATCCCCCCCCCCCCCCCGCCCTAGCGGCACACGTGAGCACACCACCTCTTTGCAGGAGACACGTGGATCTCACGGCCGGATGAAACTGCCGGTCAGCGTTCCGTATTTCTCCGGGCTAAGCAGCGGCGCCAGCCGTCGGGCTAACGCTACCAGGATCATCTCTGGGTGGTTTCATGCTTCCTTTAAGAAAAGCCCCCGTAAATTGCCGACCTCTGCAGTTTAGCTTCTTAAGCTCGCTGCCGCTAACGCCGTCCATCGATTAGCATACAGGAGACTCAATCTGCAGCCGGAGGCCGACTGAGCTCTGATTCCCATCACAGACATTCCCTCAGATCTGATTTAGATCTGTGCCAAGCTGCAGAGATTCTTATTTTGCGTTCCCTTTTAGCACTGGGATGCAGCCCTGCATCCGAGCAGAAGCCTCGTCGGACGCCGAGCATCCGAGCAAGGCTAGACGGACGGAGAGGCCTTCTGATTGGCTTCTCGGGGATCGCTGTGTCGTTAAAGTTTAGCGTTTTGCCTTGTTGTAAATGTCAAAAAGAGAAAGTTAGAAACTCTGGGATGACAAAAACGGTCGGTCGCAGGTGGGCGGTCCCTTCTTGGTCCAGCAGAGGGTGTGGCTGAGGACCGAACCATTTGACGCTGCGTAGGGGGGTTTGTAGTTTCGTGTTTGTTCTTCCCTTGGTTGATATTTGGTTATTTTATATTCATAGCTTGAGTTATTCGTGGCTGGCCGAGCGGACTGAATCATTTTAGTCCCAAAATATTCCACATTAATTTTCCACGTTTTTGTTTTGCTGCGGTTTGAGCCGAAGTTCTGGGAGTGGATTCGGTTCGATCACCCAGCCGGCAGGAACCAGAACCAGGATTTTAGAACGCTGGATAAAATTCGCCGGCATCGGAATCCGTTATCAGAAAATCTGGATGTGGCAAAAGAATCGGCATGACGGAGCCGGAGGGAGCCGGCGGGCTGAAAGTGCGTGGCAGCGGGGGCCGAATGAATTCTTAATGCCTCCCTGCGTGGCGTCACGCATTCAAACCCGCTCTCAAGGTCTCTCTGCCTTCTCTCTCTCTCGTCTTCCCGCCCTTGTTTTTATTGAATCCAAAGAGACACACAGGAGGTAAATGACCTCCAGTTTCCATGGCGATCAATCGACTAGAAAACAAAATAAATAGTTACGGAGAGTGCAGCGCGGGATGAAGACAGACCGGCGAGTTATTTTGGGTCTGCTAAAGGTCGAGTGTGTGATGTAACAGTGAAAGGAAACGCTTCCCGCGGCCCGGTTTAAACTTGGTTTTAAACTTTCAATGCATTAGCATGAATTAAAGTAATAATTAAAGTGGTTCTCGTGGCTTGAACAAAGCCGATTGGCCTCTGATTGGTCGAATCTCCTCGTCAGATCTGAATCGGTGAACGAGCGTGGGCTCGTTCCGGCGGATCAGGAATCCTGCATGGGCGCTCCGGTTGAGAGAGAGGAAAACAGTCTGGAATGAAATAACGGCTAGGAAGCGGGCCTCCAGATCAGTTCTACCGCCGTCCCCGTTGTCCTCTGTGCCGCCTTCACGTTGTGCAGCAACAAGTGGGACCCAGAGCTAACGTCCCCATCCAGCGGTGGGATGTAAATCCGTCCTAATCGACACACGGGATGATTCCCCAACAAGCCAAAGCTGCAGGCTCGTAGCCGCACATCTACGGGCCCGTAGCCCCGGGCTCGTAGCCCCGGGCTCGTAGCCGCACATCTACGGGCCCGCAGCCCCGGGCTCGTAGCCGTGCATACGAGCCCGGGGCTGCAGGGCGTCGAGCTTTTACAACTACCTTCCTAGTCCTCGCTGCTGTTCTCGCAGCCTGGTGACTCATGTGGTTCCGGTGACATTATCGGTGCACCGAGTTAATTCAGCAGCCCGTCGCCTCCTGGAAATAGAGCGAGGTCGATAAACGGCAGCAACGGGGAGGATGGGGGCTCAGGAGAGGAGTGGATTAAGCTCTGCCAGCGGCGCCGGAGCGGTTCAGCGGCGATGGAGCGATAAGGAATATTCATTCAGGAGCTTCAGGTTCTAGTCACACACAGAGAGAACGATCCCCCCATCCCGCTACACGCAGACGCCGGCTTGTTAGCGCGGACCGCTTCCCGTGGACCATCTGCCGGGCTGTGACGCCGGCGGATGCTCGGTGCGTGGGTTCCTCTCCTGCCCACGGCTGCTGTTGAGCTCTATTTCGGTCTCACGCCGCTGCCAGGCTTCGGTGAGCAGAGCGAAAACGACAAGAGGCGACCGACCACCGAATACACCGCGGAGCTAAAAATACGGGCACCGGCGGAGGAGAGCGCACGCCACACGGTAGGATCCAACGTTCCATCCACGGCTGGAGCGTGCCCCCCCCCCCCCCCTCAGCAAAGGCCTCTCAGCCCGGCTTTAGTCCAATCAGTGCTCCCCGCATCCCTCCATTGTTTGGCATCATCATCATCATGTGCCTGAGACACACACGGCGATGCTCATCAATATTCATGAGCTGCGCTACAGGAGCGTCACTTCCGTTAAACGGGAACGTCCTCGCACCAAACGCGACGTTAATGCACGCCAGGCAACACGTCCCAAGATAACAGCAGCAGACAGTGATTACTGGGGGGGGGGGGGGGGGTAATGACAGACTAATGACCGTCATTTACAGATCCAGGAGCAGCGTCTGCATCAAGACGGCGCTCCAATGAAAGGACTTCTTATTATTCAGCAGCTTTAACCGAGGACAGGGAGGACATAAAGTATCACCACGGAGACCACCGCTGTCATGACATCATCAAACAATCGCGCTGAGATTATCTTTAGCTCCACGTCCGTCCAGACCATCCCAGGGTTGACAGACAGACGGAGCAATCAGAGTCATCCATCATCATCATCCTCACTAGCATGTTTCCACGAGAGGAAGAGGAGAATCCAGGATCTCTTCTGGATCATCACCAATCCTGATAACATTCGCCTCGCCTCGCCTCACCTCCACCTCGCCTCACCTCCACCTCACCTCCACCTCACCTCCACCTCACCTCCACCTCACCTCCACCTCGCCTCCGCCTCACTTCCACCTCACCTCCGCCTCACCTCCGCCGCGCCTCCGGCGGTGGTCAAACGGATTCCCCGTCAGACCCAACCTCCTGACTTCCACTGTGTGAACGAAGAGATGAAGAGCTGCAACCTTTAAAGAGCTGAACTCAGGGAGACTCACCCACGAGGCTCCGCTAATTAAACTCAAACACCCCCGTCTGTCCCGTAAAATGAGACGTTTGTTTTACCTGGCCCTCAGTTTGACCTCTTAAAGGTCGTTTGATCAACACGCTGCACAGTTAAAGCTTCTAGACTTTATTACAGACGACCAGGAAGACAGAACTATTCATTCTTATTTCATCTCCTTCGCTTTCAGGTCTACACGTGTTAATCCAGACGAGTCGCCCCGTTGCGTTTGTCTCTAAATCATCGCCGTCAATGCGGAGCAGCAAGGGGAGAGAAAGGACGACACTCAGGGGACCGGAGGGATGGCGAAGGGCTGACGGGGAACGGAGGGATAGAGGAGGGCTGACGGGGAACCGAGGGATGGCGGAGGGCTGACGGGGAACCGAGGGATGGCGGAGGGCTGACGGGGAACCGAGGGATGGCGGAGGGCTGACGGGGAACGGAGGGAAAAACGGGACAGAAAAATAAAATGCCACATAAAACGCACGAAGGGACGGGGAGAATAAAAGAGGAAGAGTCTGAAGCCATTCCACCAGTTTGACAGGTGGCTGCAGCGACATTAGCATAGCGATTAGCAGTGGCATTAGCATAACGCTTAATAGCAGCATTAGCATGAGAACCGCAGCCGGTAACAGAAAGAATAAAGGAGAGATGGAACTGAACGCAGCGGATGTGGAGTCGGCTTCAGCACGGATACCTCTCTCTTCATCCCGGCTTCACGTACAGTTTTGGGAGAGGGACGTCCCACATGGGGAGAGGAGCTGTCAGTTCTGTTACCCCCGGCAACGCATCAGCACCACATCTCCTGTTCTACAGGTAAACACACCTCTGCATACAAATCTTCTGCAACGCGCCTCCAAACAAGCCCGACTGTTCTTCTACACAGCTTCATCAGAATCTTAGCGAGACCTCATCATCATCATCATCATCATCACCTGGAAACAAGCAGCCGTTAATAAACCTCGGTCGTTTCGTGTTAACTTGAAAAGCAGGCGAGACCAAGCACCTGCTTCTGAGGGCGGGGCTTCTTGGTTCCTGGCCCGCGGACCCGTCTTACAAACAGAACTTCTGACTCGTCTGGAGTCGTGTCTTCATTGATTAAGGAAAGAAGAAGCAATCTTCATGATATTCACAAGCTGCAAGCGGCTGCGTTCACACACGAAACGCCGGCGTGTGCGCGTGACTCCGTGCTGCGAGCGCTTTGCGTGACGGATTGTGTGAGCGCTCCACAGCGGCCGTGGCGCCGGGGGCCACATGCGCCGGTCCGGAGGAGAGCGAGAGTGAAGTGGAAGCTATTAATCTGAGCTTCCACTGCAATCAGGTTTGGTTTGGAGCTGAATATAAACTCCCCCCCCCCCCACCTCCCCCCCTCCGAGTGACGGGAAACCTCCGACATGGCAGCTTCGCCTCGACATTTCATGTCTTGAGTCTCGCTGGTCGACCTGTGGCGGCGCCGCGGCGGGAACACAGTGCGCACTAAGCCCAGTGTTTACCCGGGTTCTCTAAGCGGCGTTCGTTGCTAAAGCTCTCAGAGCTTTTAACATAATACGAGAGGAGCCGGGGCTTCTGGGTAACTCCTAACACGTAGCCGCGCGCTCCCTAAACCACTTCCAGACCTTCGT
Source organism: Brachionichthys hirsutus (assembly GCF_040956055.1). NCBI lineage: Eukaryota > Metazoa > Chordata > Actinopteri > Lophiiformes > Brachionichthyidae > Brachionichthys > Brachionichthys hirsutus. The sequence goes on from NC_090913.1 coordinate 12,286,166, forward strand.
TCCGTTCTTCCTACGCCGGAGGGCGATGAAAATGTTCTCGCGCTCTGACGTCTGCGAGCCGGGGAGTTGCTGACATTTAAACTCCTCTGAGGTCGGCTCCGATCACACAGCCGACTCAACCGGCGCCGCCATGGACCGTTAGGGCCGTTCGCTCGTTTGCCTGCCGAGGCAGCGTTAGCATCATTAGCGCTTTCACTCGATTCAAACTGGGGTGACATTTTCTGCAGGGACTTAATGACCCGAGAAGAGTTTAAGTCTCTGAAGCGCCACGTCAGGCGGCGGGAAGCGCGGCTAAACGCTAAAGAGGCCAGGTGTGCTGCCGATCAGGTGCTTTGAAACACGTGTTTGTAACGTAAGTGTCGCTCCTGTCCTCGTCTTATTCAGGCGGCTTTAGTGGCGATCGCATCACGCACACGCACACACACACACACACACACACACACACACACGTGAACACTTTCTCGTGTCAGGTGAGGAGACGCGAGCTGCTGTTTGTTTAGCCGACGAGCAGACGTCTCCTGGACGACTAGCCGATGCTAGATCACTCAGAGGAGCCTTTGTGGATGAATAATAAGGATATGGGCTGGAGACCATCCGGATGCACACGCTGCGAGGACACGTCGTCTGCTTGAGACAGAAGAAGACCACAGGAACCAGCTCGGGATACGGCACAACCAAGACGCTGGCGTCGCTGCCGCCGTCGTCGTCCTCCTCCTCCTCCTGGATGATCCCTCCCTCCTCCTCTTTCTCCTGGTTTTCCTTGGAACGGGGGAGGTTGTGCACGGAAGGCCTTCGAGGAGACGAGTGAGCGACGGCATCGTCGCCGTCGCCCCTGGCGATGGCTGCCCTCACCCTGCCGATCGCCGCCGCTGACGGTGCTGCTCTTGTTGCTGCAACGACGGGACCCTCCTCCTCCTCCTCGCTCGTCATGGCAACGCAACGTTCTGGGACGACCGGCAGAGAAAAAGAGAAAGAGAAAGGCAGCAGAATTTACATTATAAACAATTTAATTGGCTCCGGGATCCCAACGGAGTCACGAGGCAGCAGTTCTGAGACCAGGAGCAGCAACAACGAGGTTATATTTGAGACAAGAACCGGAACGCACCAAAGACCTCGGCAGCCATGCAGGGAGAAGTTATTCCTACTGCGTCCAGCTTGTCAGAGGTACAGGTACTGAATCCAGTCGGACAGTTTGGAGGGGTCGACTCCTGATGGAGGGATTTATAACTTCTGTTTTCAATAGAGATTATTGATAACACATCGCCGTTAGGTTGCTCGGCTCGGTTGACATTTTAAATGAGCGATCTCTGTGGCGGCTTGAGGAGCGCACACACACCTGCACACCGAACATGGACGTCCTTCATCGACGTGCACAAGGACAGAAGTGAGTTTATTAGAAGTCTCTTTCATCGGCGTGATTTAACCACGGTCATTTAGCATTCATCACATAGTTCTGATTAGTGACAGCAAACGAGAGAGGGGCAGCAGAAATGAAAGATTCTCGGGCGGCGAAGAGAAATAAAGGAGTGAGAGAAGAGAACAGTAGGAGGGAGAGTTCAGCGCTTTAGTCAGCGGCTTAGCGTCGAGAGGATCAATACTCTGGAGCTGGACGGAGAATAGAGGCGGATCGCACCTGCACATGGATTTCCAATGAGCGGCTTTAGCACAAGCCAATGAAATTCCACTTGAGTCTTAAATGAGATCCTCTGCATGTCTCTGGATTAGACTAGAGTTAGAGTTCAGGTTGTTTCTATGGCTACCGAAAAGAGAGGATTACAAAAACAAAACGCGTTGGACTTGTTTTCCCTCATTGCAGTCAAATCAGTTAGTGCGAAGAGGCGAAGCGTCGACGGCGGCAACAAGTCCTCAACAGAGGGAAGACAGCCAGCTAATTAAGATCCGAGGGAAGCATCGGATGAAGACTGACGACTGGAAGCGCCCGCTTCCTGTTTGCAACGCACTGAAGGGAGGGAAAAATACGTTCTGATCATGTGTCTGAGGAATCATCCCGTCGTCGGGACGACAGCGCGCGGGAAAACCTCGACAGGATGCCGCAGAAGAAGAAGAAGATGAAGAAGAATCCTCTCTGCAAGGAAAGTAAAAGAAGAACCTCATCCGACCTCTGAAGCGCTCCAGAGAGACACGAACAAAGATGCTACGTGCTAAACATCACTAGCCTATCTTGTGACGCAACCATTTTCAGCACGTTAATCCCTCCTTTCCACGAAGGCGTCGGCGTCAAGCAGACGGCAGCAAAGTGAAATCATTTACGTTTGGAGAAACGACGAAAGAGAAAAGTTCATCTGGCAATAATCCAGCGATATTACCGTAAAGTTCAAGTGGGATCCCGTTTCCATCCGATCGCGTCACACTTCTACGTGCCGGAGTTACGGAGGCGCTTGAATTAACTAAATTGCTGCGTCTGAGAACGAGAAGGAAGCTGAGCAGCAGCGAGTTTAAATCAAACACACTTCATTATTACATCAAACAGTCACTTTGCGTGAGAACACAAACTAATTTACCGCCGCCGCCAGTGACCTCGAAATCTCAGTTACATTTTCCGGAGCATCCTGGTCCGCGTGCGTTTCCGTTGGATCTGAACCGATGATCCGTGCCGCTGCATAATAGCTGCGGTTTAACTGGAACAGCAAGAAAAACACGCCTCGTTGCAAAGGTCGGGCGAAATAACGCAGGTAAAGGTTTGGCGCTCCAACATTCCATTACTGTAGGAAGAGGAAAGCTAACCTGTTATTCTGCTGATGGTAAATCTCATTTCCTGCTGCAAGCGTCTCCTGGGCGGAGTCGTTAGCTCGCTCAGGTGTGACTGATGGCACATCGGAGCAGATTGATTTTGACTGATTACCTGTCAGCAGCAGGCTCCTTTGTCACTGCCTGGGGTCGCCGGGAACGCACCAACCTGTCGTACCACACCTGTCTTGTTTGTGTCGGTGATCAACGCCTGCACGCAGGAGGGGAATAACGTAGCATCCCGCGAGCTTAGCATCCTGTGATACACGTGGAGCTAACATCTGGCTAACAAGGTCTGCGCCGACGCGCTCCCTTATTTGCTGATGGCTTAATGGCCTGTGGACACACACACACACACACACACACACATTCACCATCTCCTCGTCAGAAGACACTGATCAGAACCAGGCGTCTGCTTGGCAGCGGCTTCTCTGCCGAGGGATGGCTTCTGGAACGCAGCGGCGTCTTCCTGCTCAGCGGGTGGGAGAGCTGGGACGGGTGGGGGGGCCGGACCGGGCTCAGTCTGGGTACTGGTTATGCTTCCTGGTAACCCTGGTTACCGCCACCAAGGAGGCCTGATTATGACATTGTTTGTGTGTTTGTTTGTTTGTTAGCAGGATTACAGAAAGACTGCTGGATGGATCTGGATGAATAAAATCTGGAGCTGTGTCCTGGTCCAACTTTGATCCTTTAAATCCTGAGAGCGATCCGGATTCCCATGAAAATGTATGCATGAGGATGAAAAGTGACATCAAATGAGTGAATTAATTCCTAATTCGACTCCGAAACTGTTTAACAAAAGGATCTCAGACGGGGAATCACGGCTGGGACCGATCAGATTATTTAAATGAGACCACCTGCTTAATCTTTTAATATTCAATATGCTCCCGTTCAAACTGTCACCGTCTCTGGCGTTAAAGGCGAGACTTCCTTTAAGCGAGCTGGAAGCTTCATAAGCTGAGGAAGCCCGGCGCTCCATACATGACGGCTAACGGAATTAACTGGATCTCTAAACCAGATAGCGACTCGCTTGGACGGATCCATGAGACTAAGATGGAGCCGTGAGACCTTACAGAAGGAGGAGAGGAGGACTGCATCTGAGAGGAAGGGAGAAGACAGGAGGGGCGGGAAGGAAAGCATGAAAGCTAATAGGGAGTTCTGATCGATGCTCAGGCACCGAGGAAGGACCTCAGACTGGAGCGGGAGGCGGGAACGCCGTGGGAGAGAATCAACAAGCTGGAAACAGGGAAGGAGGATCCGTGAACACGGGTCAATCAGACAGCAGGAGGTCAGCCCGGCAGGAAGCCGGAGCATCCTTACAGGAGGGGCCGGAAAGCCACGACTCCACCAACGCCGCCGCCAAACAGGAAGCGGCTTCCGGCCGACACCGAATCAGAACCTCTAATGAATGTTTATCAGGCGCATCCTTACCCAACATGCATCACTTCACCTGCACTGTGATGGTGGAGGTGGAGACAGCGGGACCACGCCCCCTCGGCTCTCCCCTCCACCTGATTGGGCGGTGGCTGTGCGCTCACCTGCATCTCCGTGCGTGTGGAGAGCGGAACCCACGCACACGCACACGCACACGCACGCCGCTATTACCGGCAGGAGCCTTTTACAACAGGCTCTGACAGGACTTCTGGCCCCGCAGCCCACATGCACACGCATGCAGACACGCACGCCGGCTTTATGTAAGCGTGTCGCACACCCACTCCGAGGAGGAGAGACACGCCAGGAGAACAAATCCACAGACTCTGGTTTTAACCCAGAACCGAATATCTGGAAACCTTTAGTTCCCAGGTTTCCCCTGGAAACATTCCAGACAAGCGTTCCCGTGCGGCGTCATCAAAGGGGATTTGATAAGAACACAGCGTCAGGAGCGTTCCATCGCTCCCCCTCGGTCACACGGAGCAGAACACGAGCCGGTTGCATCACTCCTTTTCCACCGAGCAGCGCTTCCTCCCATCTGCTGCGAGGGAAATCCGTGACGCTCCTCCGTCTAGCGCCACAGATTCGCGTTTAGCCGGGAAGCTTCTGCCCAAGCTGTGCAGCAATGTGCTGGAAAAGACGTGAATCATTCCCAAACGTCTATCGGGAACGTCGGAGGCGGCGTTGTGTATTCCACATACCGCCCATCAGAAGGTCAGAGGTCAGGCCGGAATGCGGCGCATTGCTAGAGAATGACGGGGAGGAGAGGAGGTGACGATGGAGACTCAACATTCACGCCTTCCGCTTCCATAAGGAAACCGTTATGAGTATTAAAGGTTACAAACAGGACCTTGGCCGCGGCTGACGAGCTAACACGTGCTATCATGTGCTAACTACATTTGCGCGGCGCTAATTAACACAACGAAGCGTTGCGTGTCCCGAGGTGACTGCACTCGGAGGAAACTGCGACTCGGGGGAGGCGATAAGGCCGAACAAAGAGCAATAACGATAAACGATTCCGCTCTGATTGTCCTATTTCAGAAAAGTCGTTGGGAATGAGACGAAAGCGGCGCCGGGAACATGAATATTTATTGGGCGGTAACAAGCCGCATTATTCCTACGCCTGTTTTAATTAGCAGAACTCAGGAACGTTGCGTCGAGACGTTTCCCGACATGTTCTCCTTGAAAGGCTGATTACCCAGAATGCCTCGGGGGTCCTCGGACGGAGGCAAAATGACCTTTAATTAACGGCCGCCGCGATGAGCGCGAATAAAAGGGCAGTGAGGAAGACGGCGGCGCTGTTGTGAACGCTCGTAATTACAGATTGGTGATTGGCCTGAAGAAGAGAGCGACAGAGAGGAAGTCAGATCTCCTCCTCCTCCTCCTCCTCCAGGTCCGGCCGTGAGACGGCTGGATGCGCTGATCCAGAACCAGATGTGGGTCTCCTGCCAGGCACGACCTTTAACCTTTTACGGCTCTATAAGGAGAGAACTGAATGTCAGGTCGGGGGGGGGGGGAGTCGGCCGGCAGAGAGGAACAGGTGACGCGGGCCAAATAAAAGCCACCAAGCCAAACGGAAGCGGGTTCAGACGAACGCTCAGATGTACCGACCGTCCCTGAAGGCCTCGTCTCCTCATCCTTCTCTTCTGTCTGTCGCTGTGCATAAAGCTTTGCTTTAATTATCAGCTGGCTGAGAACCCACTGCTGACAAGCAGGTGTGGAATGACAGGGACGCGCACACACACACACGCAGGGGGGGGGGGGGGGAGCGCAGTAAACAATCATGGCGACATCGCAGGCTGGTTGGCGAGTGAGGATTAATTACAGGTACGGAGGAAATAGAGCGAGCGGACAGGAAGAGCAGGAATCAAAAAATAGAGCTGCTGTTGATGCTGAGGAGAAAATAAGGAGCTGGTGAGGAAAACCTCCTCCTCCTCCTCCTCCTCCGCCTCCTCCTCCTCCGCCTCCTCCTCCTCCTCCTCCTCCTCCTCCTCCTCCACCTCCTCCTCCTCCTCCTCCTCCTCCTCCTCCACCACCTCCTCCTCCTCCTCCTCCTCCTCCTCCTCCTCCGCCTCCTCCTCCTCCTCCTCCTCCTCCTCCTCCTCCTCCTCCTCCTCCTCCTCCACCTCCTCCTCCTCCACGCCGTCAGAGGTTCGACAAACACAGGCTGGCGCTGAAGTTTAGTTCAGAACTTTCAAGGTAAAATGTGAAAATGATGAATGAAATTGTGACGGATGACAAGAACGCAAAGACGAAGTCGTCAGCCGGATTTGAACCGACAACCTTCCTGCTGTGATGGAACTTCAGATCGCGTCTCGTTTTTGTTTTGCAGGTTTGCAGTGATTTGGCTTATTGATAAACCCAAACAGACGTAAATGCATCGTCTATACAAGACGAAACAAAACGCTCTTTCAGGATGAATTCAACTCGATCAAAGCCCCAAACCACGCCGGATCATTTCTCCACTTCCTGCTGACGTGATTTGCGTCCGGCCGCTGTTCCGGAGCGTCGGGCTGTGTTCCGGAGCGTCGGGCTGTGTTCCGGAGCGTCGGGCTGTGTTCCGGAGCGTCGGGCCGGTGTTCCGGAGCGTCGGGCCGCTGTTCCGGAGCGTCGGGCTGTGTTCCGGAGCGTCGGGCCGCTGTTCCGGAGCGTCGGGCCGCTGTTCTGCTGCAGGATTCGTCTTATTGTAGTCGATCCCCGTCAGAGTTGCATCGATTCTGAACGCGTTGCATCAGACAGAAATGCCAAACTTCAAAGATTTCCCGCTGAAATAATGATCCGTAAAGTCCGCGTTGGTTTTTCTCTGGAGTATTGAATCACACAACGATAAAAAGTCGACATTTCACGACGCTTAAATCCCAAAACCCCCCCAGACGGCGTTTCTCTGATCAGGGCGGCGTCGCCAAGTGTCTCGCCTCGTGTTGCGTTCACGCTCTGGCACAAATACCGGTTTCCTGCACGCTGGCGGAGGAAGAGCAGATGTCTTCCTCCTCTGCCTTCACAGTCAAAGCCCCCCACGGAGGGGAGGACAATGGAGTCCAGGTGTCTTCCTGCCAAACGCTATAAATAACGGTAAAGAAATGTAAAGAGAGCGAGAGGGGGGGGGGGGGGGGGCTCGAACATCAGCGTGCCTTTCAAAATAAAGCTCGCAGAAACAATCTGTCGTTGTTGTTGTTGTTGTTTACGCTCTGGTCCACCGCTGCAGCAGCGCCACCAGGGACGCGCCTCCTCCTCCTCCTCCTTCTTCTTCTGTGGTGCTAAACGGTGCTTTAACTCCCACATGAAGACACGAGCCGGCCTTCGGCTGCACGATGCTTTTAGCTCGCCGCTCACGCCTCGGTGGGTCGGATCCGGACGGACGGAGCAGCAACACCCTTTGTGATGTCACACTTCAACGCCGAGGCTCCTCACGACAACAGATCCGTTTCATTTGAACTGCATGATGGGAGTATCCCAATCCCAAATGGAGCCATCGTCCCGACGTTCCGAGTTAAAGAGCAGCTTCACTTATCAGCCTCTCGTAGCGATAAAGAATCAAACTCAATAGTCACCGATCATTCAGCAACAAGCAGCTGAAGTCATGTGATCATGTGATCCAACCCGATCGATCGCTTCCTAAAGGGAACGTTTAGCATTCAGCTTCCTGCCGAGGATCAACGAGGTTTAAAGGAATAAACGGAGACGCAGCAGCTCGATTGAGATGTTCTAATGGTGGGATTCTCTCCGGAGGTTTGGTCCCACCTGGGAGAGGGCGGGAGGGAGAGGACGGGAGGAAGAGGATGGGAGGAAGAGAGAGGGAGGAAGAGAGAGGGAGGAAGAGGCCGGGAGGGAGAGAGAGGGAGGAAGAGGATGGGAGGGAGAGGACGGGAGGGAGAGGACGGGAGGAAGAGGACGGGAGGAAGAGGCCGGGAGGAAGAGAGAGGGAGGAAGAAGACGGGAGGAAGAGGCCGGGAGGAAGAGGCCGTTTGACTCACGTCTGAAGGACAGAATGAAGGAAAAGTTTCACTCAACGTTCCGCTTTCAGGGGAGTCTCTCCTGGGAATTCTTTTATTCCAAAACTGTCCACGGAGTTTTGAAACATCCCGCTGGTCGCCATGGAGACGAAGGTGTTACCGCTGTTCAGCCGACCCCCTCCGGGCGGTTTGGGAGCAGAGGACACACGGATCTGTCCGTCTAAAGAGGACAGCCCCCTTTTCTGCTCCCGTACCCGTCCAACAAGACCTCTCCTCCTCACTCTTTCGATCTTGCATCCTCCCTGTGCTCCTCCAGTGGGAGGAGGTGGGAGGAGGTGGGAGGAGGTGAGAACGTCCAGTTCTCCTCTTCTTCGTGTTGCCAAATGAACGTCTCAACAGTTTATAGATTATTCTACACACACAATAATGTGTCCTCCTTGTCTCCTGGTCGTCTTCCTCCTTCATCCGTCCTCCACCTGTCAAACCTCCAGCACTGCATTTGCTTTGCACCACTGATGCTCAGCATCACGAGTGTGTGTGCGTGTGTGTGTGTGTGTGTGTGTGTGCGTGCGTGCGTGCGTGCGCGGCGGCGGCTTCGATTAGCGGTCAGGGTCCGGGGCCCTGAGTCATGAGCACATATTGATCGGTGATTGAGGGTTGTTTGTGTGGACGGCGTTCCTCCGTCAGCGCCCCCTGGTGGAGACACCTCATTACTCCTGAGGGCAGGACAACCCGGACGAGTCCTCCTTCATCCCGGCGCCCCTCGGAAGAATGTTCAACAGAGGAGGAGGAGCAACGAGCCGACGCCGATAATCATCCGTCACCTGCCGGGGTGGAGCGGCGCGGTCCTGATGCTGCTCGGCCGGCCTTCACGTCTCCTGGGAGACACGAGCCCCAGCTCTGATTGGCTCCTGCTCATCGGACCCCCCTCCCTGCTCCACCTGGCTGGAGCGATGGCTTCTGAGCAGGTTGACTCGGTGCATCGGATGGAGGGACGCTGGTTCCGTTCGTCTTCAGCGGACGATTGATCCTAAATCCCTCCGTCCTCCTCGGCATTCTGCTGTTTCCCCAACAGTGTCCGTATTTCCTGCTGTCTCTGGTGTCCTCAAACACACCAGCTCTGCGCCAGCTTGGGCCAAAAACCAGTTGAACCAGATGACGTATTGTTTCCATAGCAACTATTCTCTAGACTTTCTGGTTGTTTCGTTGTACCTGGATGTAATTAATAGATGACGGTTATTTTCAAGATAAAGATAAAACAAACTCACCCCAAACGCTTTCATTTCAGCCAATCAGCTCCAAGGTGTCATCTAATTGGCTGAAGGCCTTCCTCGTGGTTTTCCTTTTGCAGCTTCGTGTTTCCCGTTTTATTTCTAAAGCATTGCCGTTGGTCGATGCTCACTCTCCCCTGGTTAAAATAAATCCTCCACCCGTTACGCACCACTACTCTGCGGGTGGAGGAGATACTGATCTCAAAGGGTGAGGCAGAAAGAGCGCCCCCTGTCGCCCGTTTGATGTCACGTGTCAGCGTCGAAGCGCTGAAGGAGAGAGAGAGGGAGAGGGAGCGAGAGACAGAGCGAGAGACCTATTGACCCAGAGCCATGGAAAGAAACAATAGATCCATTATCGGACCAACGCGCCACGGAGCGTCGCGTAATTGTAAAGCGTTTTTTCCGCCGTATACGAACTTGCCCTTTTCATCAATAAGAGAGCCCCGATACCCCATAATAATCACACCCAGGGATCAAGTGCAGGTGTGACGTAGATGAAGCAATAAGCAGAAACGTCCCATCTCTCTCCTTCTGCCTTCTTCATGCGCATTTCTTCACAAGGTGCGAAAGTTAAGAGGAAACACAAGTCAGCTGATAAAAGAGAGAGAAAACGTTCTTACCTTCCCAGACATCAAAGAGGAGCGCGGCTACAGATGTGGAGGAGGAAATAAAATCCCGGTAATCCGTTAATTTCAACCCGTCCTTAACTCCGCCGCAGAGCTTTGATATCCGTCACCCTCAGACCCAAAGCAGATGTCCGGCCCGGAGCGTCCCTGTGGCCGCCGCGCTCCGGCTGCACGTCCTCCTCTTCATCCTCTTCAGTTCTGCGCACAACTCGAGGCGGCAGGAAGAGAGAAAAGGCGGCGCGTCAAAATCCGACGGTGCCCCTTTGGATCCACGTGTTTCTACTTTAATGTGCTCCAGAACACGCGTGCTGCAGGTGATGATGATGATGGTGATGATGAAGGGCCCAGAAGATGAGGGGTTGTCAAATGGGGTAAAGTCTCCACCTGCGCATGCATGACGCGCTGCGCCTCGGAGACCGGCGGGGTGTCGGTGTCGCCTCCAGAACGCAGGTCGGTTCGGATGAAACCCGAGAGAGCGAGAGAGAGAGAGAGAGAGAGAGAGAGAGAGAGAGAGAGAGAGAGAAAGGGGGGGGGGGAGAGAGAATGATGGAGGAAGAGGAGTGACTCCTCTGCGCTCAGTCTCAACTTTCACTCAGGGCCCCCACGACCCCCGCAAGGCTGCCAAAGAGACGCTCCCGCGCGTAAAGTACGCAACAAACGGGGGGTCTAAACTCCTCGGCATCACCGAGCGGCTCCGCTGCAGCAGTGGGGGGGGGGGGGGGGGGTCCTCCGCTGGTGCGCAAATCAGACTCCCGATGCGCGCAGAGGAGCGGGTTCCCCCTCCCCGGTGCGTTAATGCGCGATCAACAGTTTGCCCAGTCACGGCGCAAAGCATGGAGGCTCCACGCGCGCACTCCCGAACGGAGAGATGACGTCAGTCATCAATTATTAGAATTCGATTCAGTTAAAAATGAAGCCTCGAACCTCCGACGGAGGACACGGGGGGGGGGGGGGGGCTTCCTATCAGCTCTTCCTATCAGCTCCATATTCTCATGCGCTTGAATGTCAGTCGTTAAGGTTCAGCAGAAGATAATCGTGCACGGACTCACGCACACCGTCGGGTTTTATTGTCCTCTAATCCGGTAACCTGTCAGACCAAACCGGGGGCACAGAAACACCTTGAGATAAGGTGAAGCTGAGCGCGGCGGCTGGTTTCTCAAAGCGATTAGAATTCACTCCAACCTCTGCAAACACACCGAGGGAGGTCAAGGAGTGCAGCCAGGAGCAGGAGGTGCAGAGAGAGAGAGAGGGGAGAGAGAGAGAGAGAGAGAGAGAGAGGGAGAGGGAGAGAGAGAGAGAGGGAGAGAGAGAGAGAGAGAGAGATGCCCACACGCACATCTCATTGAGCTTCACAAAGTCCTGCCAACTCAACACCTACAGACGTGAAACACACACACACACACGCACACACACACACACACACACACACAGACACACACGCACACACACGCACACACACACACACACACACACACACACAGGTTTCTCAGCACGACTCGCATTTTACTGACTATACCAAGTAACTCAGTGTGTGTGTGTGTGTAGGCGTGTGTGTGCGTGTGTGTGTGTGTGTGTGTGTGTGTGTAGGTGTGTGTGTGTGTGCGTGTGTGTGTGTGTGTGTGTCCACTTGTCACAGAGCATGACAGCCACACTTCTGCGTGTCGGCCATGGGTCGCACACAGGAAGTGGCCCGTCGCCCACAGGAAGTGGCCCCTGGAGAGCGTCCACGCTTCAACGTGCACGGAGTCCATTCATCACATCAAACGACTGCTGGTTCCTTCACTGAGAGCACCTCCTCTCCGTGAGCACCTCCACTTCATGAGCACCTCCTCTCCGTGAGCACCTCCTCTCCATGAGCACCTCCACTTCATGAGCACCTCCTCTTCATGTTCCCGAGGAGTCAAGAAGTTAATTAGCAACAAAGGAGCCCGTGGACGCCGTTATTCTTGGAGGCTTGCTCGCCCCCTCAGGGGGGAGGCGGAGGCTTCCTTATACACGAGTTTATAAAGTAAACCGAAGAACGTCTAAGACTATAAATAAACGTTATTTATTTCAGCCGGTGCTAGAAGAGCCAAAAAACACGCTGCTGCTCCCCCTGTGCAACGACAGGGAGCTCCTGCCATCAGGAGGAAAACCGAATCACTGCAGCCGGGACGCAGACGCAGCCGGGACGCAGCCGGACGCAGCCGGGACGCAGCCGGGACGCAGCCGAGACGCAGCCGGGACGCAGCCGGGACTCAGCCGAGAAGCAGCCGGGACGCAGACGCAGCCGGACGCAGCCGGACGCAGCCGGGACGCAGACGCAGCCGGGACGCAGCCGGGACGCAGACGCAGCCGGGACGCAGCCGGGACGCAGCCGGGACGCAGGCGGGACGCAGGCGGGACGCAGCCGGGACGCAGCTGGACGCAGCCGAGACGCAGCCGGGACGCAGCCGGACGCAGCCGAGACGCAGCCGAGACGCAGCCGGGACGCAGCCGGACGCACCCGGACGCAGCCGGGACGCAGCCGGACGCAGCCGGACGCAGCCGGACGCTCCAGCTGCCGGAGGAACGACAGGGATCGTCTCCCACAGACGGTTTCACTCGGGAGAACGGATCCAGAGAGTCCAGATTATAAACCTTCTAATCCCTGATCTAAATGGTGTTTGTCGTCGCTGCTTTGATTTGTTTCAGTCTTCGAGCAGCGTTGATGGTTTTAATCTCAAACTCACATTGTCGGGACATTTTGGATTTTCTTTTTACTTTAAACTTTATATAAATAGAAACGTTTGACTGAAACCTTTCTGAAAGCTTCAGAACTGTGATTTGTGTCTGCTGGAAGTGAAACACGAATATTATTCACCTGTTCCTGTTGCACCTGAACGCAGCACGCCTCGCTGCCTGGAGCCCCGCCTCTCCGCCTCGCGGCCAGGTGAGCGGACGTCCCGTTTATTTTTAACACTCAGGTAGAAAACAACAAACAGGAACGTCTCAGAGCTGCGGAGGGGGAGAGGGAAGAGCCCGACCGAGCCATGGCCGAATCCCAGGTGACGTGCATGGAGGACGGCCGCATCGGAACCAAGGTCCCGGAGTCCAGCCCGGGGTTCTACTACAGCGAGGAGCAGCGCGCCGCCGTGGAGGAGCTGCTGAGGAACGGGGACGGCGCCTTCAAGGTGCGACTCCGGGACGACAACACGACCGACTTTCTGTCGGCCCGGGAAGTCAAGGTGATCACGAGCGCCTTCCGCCGGTACGGGGATGACGTCAGCGGGCCCGGGGCCGCCGGCTCCGACGCGGATTCGGGGGTCCATTCCACCTACTGGCCCCAGATGTCGGACACCGAGGTTCCGCCGCTGGACATCGGCTGGACCGGCGGGGGGTCGTTCAGGGGGGTGACGCGCGTGGCGGTTCACACGCACCCGCCCAAAGAAAATGGACCACACGTCAAGGAGGTGGTGAGGAGCCTCATCCAGGAGGCCACGAAGGTGAGGAGAAGCTATGGAGCAGGTAATAAATCTTTATGAAGGACAAATAGTTTGTCATTATCGTTTTTATAATTCTACATTTTATTTAATACATTTTGATTATTTCAGCTTCTTCTTTTTAAGCTTGACTTTGTGCTTTGCAGCTTTATTATTCTCTGATTCACACCAAATGATCCCGGTGGGCTGGCGCCGCGGGCAGCGCAGTAGAGAGAGAGCTTGACTGAAGAAGTGAACGCTCACGCGTCGTTACGTTATAAAGCCTTTATAACAACTTCGTTGGAACCTGATTTGTAGCTTTCGGTTTTAAACAAAGGAATCTCTCCCTCCGTCTGACGCTCGCTCCGATAGGCGATGAAGACGAGCAGCAAAGCGGAAGGACCGTGAGAGACACGGGGTGTCTCGAGACTTCTGTCCACGTCCTCTCCCGCCCAGCTCGGGCCGGTCAGGTTGTTGGTTTAATTCCCAGTGGAAGGTTTATCCGGCTGATGCAATGTTTGGACACTCCCAGCGGAGTGTTTGACTCGTGCTTCCTCCTCTGGAGCTCAGCGGACTCCTCTGCGCCTCCTGCTCCTGCTCCTGCTCCTGCTGAGCTCGCCGCTCTGTTGCTCCTCCTGCAGTTGGTGGCGATCGTGATGGACATGATCACGGACCCCCACATCCTGCAGGATCTGATGGACGCCGCCAGCCGGCGCTCCGTTCCCGTCTACATCTTGCTGGATAACCAAGGCGTGCCGCACTTCCTGGATATGTGTTCCAGGTTGCGCATCGGCGTGCAACACCTGCGGGTAGGGCGGCTTTGGAATGAAATGCTTCTGATTCTGGGGGGGGGGGCGGCGTCCGAACAGTGACGTCATCCAGCTGAGGTCACTGATCCGGTTCTGACTCTGACCCTGCAGAACATCCGAGCCAGAACGCTTCAGGGACTCGGCTTCAACCTGTCCTTCGGCAGACTTCCCGGGTCGCTCTGCTACAAGTACATGCTGGTGGACGGAGACAAGGTGATGTTTGGTTCGTACAGGTGAGCTCCGACTGCCTGAAGGGGGGCGTGCCTCTTCTCAGTCTGTCTGCAGATTTCACGGAAGTCCAGTAAGGTTGGATGTTCTCTGCTTGGTTCCGTCCCAGTTTCTGCTGGTGCACGTCCCGTATGGACCGGAACATGATCACCGTGATGACGGGGCAGGTGGTCGAGTTCTTTGACCAGGACTTCCGTGAGCTTTACGCCATCTCGGAGAAGATGGACCTGTACAAGGAGTTCCACGTCAGCCCGCCTGCACCTGACAAGACGGCGACACTGCGCTCCAAATCCGGGTCCAGACGGCCGTCCATAGTGACCACGTCCCGCTTCCAGGTTAGCTTAGGGGATTCCCGGAAGACCAACATAAAGATACCGGCACACAAGTTATACAATCCCAAGTATTTGCTGGCAATGGGGGACGTCGCACGTCCGACGGGGTCTCTCCAGGAACGTGGACCCAAGCGAGGGTCGATTCTGGCCGTGACTCCTGAGGAAATGGAACCCGGAACGTTACGACAAGCCAACAGCGAGAAGATTGAGCGGTTCAGTCCGCTGCCCTCGGACGCCCCGAGCGAGATCTTCAACATGCCGAACGGAACCAAGCAAGACAAGAAGGGTTGGTCCATGTTGAAGACGAGATTCTCCAAGGGGGAATCGACCAGCGAGCTGTCAGTCAACTCCGTCACGGGCGAAACGGACCCTCCCCCCACTGACACCAACGGGACGGAGGAGGACGAGGACGTCTGCCAGGTCCCGGTGAGGTCTCCGTCCAAGTGGAAGAAGAAGCTGCATAAACTGGGCCGGAGGACGACGTCTGAGCAAACGGTCCACACGGCGCCGGACGCCGAGAGTAAGTCGGGGTTAAGAGCGGTTCATAGTCAACACTGAAACCAGGACTAGTCCCCAACCCGTCCTAAACCGGAGGGGGTAGTCCGGAGCAAGCCGGCTTTCAGTGGCGCCGAGTTCAGATCTGACCTGCTACACCTGAAGGACAAATGTATCCAACGCTGTTCTGGTCTCTTTCATAGCTTTAAGATTAAAAATAGAAATGAGATCTTATATTTAACGTTTAAAACAAACCCCCTGAAGATAATCCGCTGAATTTGACGTCACGTTTCTTTATTTCCTCGCAGGCATCAACAGTCGATCCAAAGGTAAATCTCCCTGCAAAGTTTCCTGAGGATCACACGTCCCGAAGAAGGGCTTCACGTCGGACCGAATAGACGCGCGGACCTACATGTCGACAAACGGTGTGACACAAACGGTTCTGCGAACAACGTCTGGTCGTCGTGGAGACCAGGAGGTTTTCTGGCGGCGTCTTTACTGCGACCCGGACGGCGGAGGGTTCTTACGTCTGTTGACAGAACTACTTTATTGTTCTCTTGTTGTCCTTTAACTGTGAATAATTCTCACAGATACTTAAAGGTACTATCTGTCTGATGCACCGGGTACTTCTCTTCATTTTGCTTCATTAAAAATAAATACTGAAAGTAGCAGGGTTTAAAAAAATGTAAATAAATTTGGAGGCGTTTCAGAAAGATGTTGCAAGTTGGTGTAAAATCTTACCGAAGATATTTTCTTGTCCAAGCGCGAGACACCATTTTGACTGCAGCGCCACCTGGTGGCGTTACTCTCCCGCACGCCGCCGTCCTTCCTGCTTTCCGTTCTTCAGCCATCTCAAACCTCAAAGAGGAACCACAGGCGTGCTGAGGGACCTCAGGAGGGTGGAGACGTTGTGCAACAGCGAAACAGGAAGTCAGCGCTGCAGCAGGAAGAGGCGTTTTCATACACTAATCGACACACAGGAAGTAGAAAGAAACGCTATTTGCTGCGTGCGTTGCACTTTAACATTTTTCCACACTCCTGGTGAGAACGTGTCTTCGCTGGACGATAATCGTCCTTAAAGCAGGAGGATCGTTCTCAGAGGGAACGGAGTGACGAAATCAAACGCACCTTACTTTATATGAGGGGTAATCCTGGACTCACTTCTGTTTTGTATGTTTTGGGTGCAGCCGGTGTAAGTCGGCGCTGGGCGTCGGCTCAGGCTGCTTTTACCGACTGTTTGAACAGCTTGTTGTAGCAACGCTGACAATGATTGGCTGGATGTTTAATTAAAAGCGTTACAACCCGGTTCCAACCCCCGTCTGTTCACGACGCCCAGATCAAGTTATAAAAGGAAGGCTTATAAACCGAAGCTTCGATTTAAAATAGAAACGGCTCAATCCCCGTCACGTTTGTCATTAAGTGGCGGTTTTGCTGCTCCAGGATGTGAAGCAAGGCTTTCGACAAACCCGCCGCGCACGCAAACAGGCAGGAAGCGCGAGGAAGCCAGCACGGCCGGATGCTTTCAGAGCTAAATAAGAACGCCGCTGTCAATGCGCTAAACGGCATCCATCAACGGGTTGGATGCCGTTGGATGAGAAAGTTCTTCATTCATGTTAAAATAATAATAGTCTGATTATAAATGGCGCTCTACATCACGTCATAAAGGTTTATAACAAAATACCCATAAATGTTTCAGGCGATAGGGCCGACGTAAAAAAAGGTCACGCCCACATTCAGTTTCTACACATATAGAGTAATGAAAACACACACACCTCCTCAAATAATGCTAAACAGTAGCAGTAGTATGTGCTACTTATCATAATCCCCACCCACAAAGGAGTGACGCCGTGTGTGCACATGGCGGGTGGTCGTCCTCCTGGAAATCAAATCTTCTGGGACAAAAAGACATCAGACAAACGTTGACCTCGTGGAGGACGAAGTCACAGCAACGGGTCAGTCCTCAACGCGTAGCGACACGCTAGCTCCCACCAAAGACTCCATGAGCAACAAGGTCACTTCTTGGTGCGTTTGACACCATTTAGTCCAGTAAAGGGAGAAGTGGACAAATGGGTCCCTCTTTCAGGGTGAAGGACGGCCGTCAGCGTCTCAACTCCATTTGCTCCGAACGGTGAGGCGTAGTTCCATAAGCGTCCACTAGGAGTGCTGGACCAGTCAGTCCTGGGGAGGTTGGTTGATCACCTTCTTCTTTCGGACTGAGACCAGGTCGTAGAACGGATCTTTGGTGATGCTCGCCCTGTTTCAAGTCAAGAAGACGGTGTTATTGTCCAACCCCGATGCTGCAGTCGCGGTTCGTTTTAATCGCAGGTGGAGCTCGTCAACTTTTATCTAACTTAATAAAACAATGCTTCCAAGAGACCCGCAATAATCGACTTCCACCTGTTGGTTCTAAAGATTAGAATCAGGCTCGGCTCGGCTGAGGTGGGGCAGGACCCAAGACGTCCTACCTGATGGCCTTGATCCAGGAGTCTCGTTCCTCGGCGCCGGGGGCACATATGGTGTAGGACTGGTGTTTCCCCTGCACCACCCGGCCGTCCGTCTCCGTTTTGCATGCTTTGATCTTCTTGCCTGGACTGTTGGGGTTGTACAGCTCCAGACAGAACTAGACGACACCAGAACCGCGTCGTGAACATGCAGCGGATCAGCCGGACTTGGCGTTGACAGGAAGCTGCAGGCGGGGTCTTACCGGTTTGCGAGCGAACGCCACTTCTCGCACACATAGGTTCTCCAGAGGGATGATGCCTCTGGGTTCCTTATCCTGTGAAACGGCAGAACGCGGTGAAGCGGCTCGTGCGTGCGTGTTAGACGCGTCTTCAGACAGACATCCGGAGGCTTACCGTGGTGAACTCAAAGTAGTAGAGGCAGTTGTCCGTCAGGATGAACCATCGCCTCTTCCAGGTCTTCACCCGACCTCCTGGAAGACGCACAATTATTGAAGACGTCTGTACAAGTATTTGTCTGAGTCGATTTAGGAATATTGATGTTAAATGAGTCGCAGTTTTTGGTTAACAAACGTCCTGCTGGGGAGTCTCACCGAGTTTAAGGAGCCAGCCTTCCCGGTCGGGGTTGAAGAAGGTGTGCGTCAGATCGTTCCCATCATCCTCTGGGATTTTGAAAGGCTCTTTGCGAATGCTCTCAAACAAATTCTGAGTGGAAAGGAAGCGTTTTCGTTATTCGTTGTATTTTTATGGTCATTTTCAAATGTATAAAGTCATGGAGACGCTCCATCAGAGGTTGATCGAAAGCTCTGATCAGGTTTCAGAACAGAAACCGCCCCTTTGCGGAGGTTCTGCCGGTGGGTTCCGGGGTTCTGGGTACCGAGAGCAGCTCGTCAGGGAGGTTCTCCCCGTTGTTGATGCCCCTGTTCATGGAGATGAAGCGCTCCAGGGTGGTTTTGTCCTTCACGCAGGGGTTGTGGAGGCTGGTGTTCAGCATGATGATGGCAAACGACAGGATGTAGCACGTGTCTGTGGTCGCAGAGGAGAGCAGTCAGAACCGGAACCAGAACCGAGTCCTGACCGGAAGCGGAGACTTTGAACGAGGATCACCCGCCGACTGGAAGACGTTGGCGTTGCAGCCGCAGTAGCGCGTGGCGAAGGCCTCCATCATGCGGTCGATCTTCTGGGCCTCGCCGGGCAGACGGAAACTCCACAGGAACTGCCTGTCCCAAAGGAGAAGCACCATGACTCATCACGTTTACCGTGTGACATCACAACAGGGGTCTGAGCACAGCATGGAGTCGGGTTAGCCTTAGGCTAGCCGCGAACACACCTGAGCGCCTGCACCAGGTTGAGGTCTGAGAACTCTTGCAGATCCACGAAGGCCTTCAGCGTCTGGAGGTGGATCTCCTCCCTGTGGGTCAGATGGAGGGAGGACAACAGTCAATCCGGCCCTCCTTCATTCGTCCCTTCATCTTCCTCATCTTTTCCCGCATTCCTCTTCCAGTCATCGTCCTTATTTTGGCCCCAATCATTTCGATGCCTCCCCACTTCCGTTGTTTTCTTCTTCCTCCTTCTCGTCCTCCTCTTACCTCTCTCCAAGAAACTCTCCAATGGCGGTCTTGTCCAGTCCCTCCTCCTTGTAGAGGAACTCGGCAAAGATCTGAGGTCTTCTGTCCAGCAGTCTCTGCTCCACCAGGTAGTTGATACCCTGAATGCACGCGCGCACACACACACACACACACACACACGCACGCACGCAAGGAAACCATTGCGTAAAGAACAGAAAGCTGCGTTGCGTGTCGAGGCGGTTGGGGTGGATGGATGGGCCAAACACGCGTCACTGACGTGACGTGACGTGACTACCGAAACACGCACGAGTTGCATCACATCCTGTTGGAAGTCTTTGACCAATCGTCCCTTCGGGTGAGAGGACGCGTTGACTCGGACGAGCAGGAACTCTTCCTGCGTGCGGTTGGATGTTCTCAGTTACGCGATTATCTCATCTCCGGTTGCTCCGGTGAAAAGAGCATTTAGTGCTCGCCGCTTCTGTAATCCCAATTCCTCTTCCTCTTTTCTGCCTCGCGGGGTTCAGAGAGGAAAGCAGAGAGTTCCTAAATAAATCATGCAGCCTTTCATCCAATGAAAAATAAAGAGCACGTAATAAGAAGAAATGACGTTTTCTTAGCTTCTTAAATTGTTGGCAGTGAGTTTAATTTCCTGCCTGTATTTTTGTGACTTTTGACGTTTGGTTTTTGAACCTACCAAACCCGACAGATGAAGGTTAACCGCCACCGTCTGTTTCCAGGCCACCTGCGGCGAGCCGTGCTTCTGTCAGCGACGGTTGACGTCAGTAAAACCACAGAAGCTGCACCGAGTCTTCAGCTGGTTGAGCGGAAGGAAGCCGCACTGCGACCCGATTAATGCTAACCTAGCCCAGCGTTCTCAAACCGCCAAAAAGAGCTGATGCTACGCTTGATGCTAGCCCTTTAGCCTCAGCACACGAGCGCTTTGGTTCGACCTCCTAAAGTAGAGTTTGGCTCTGTTCCCTTTGTGTTTTAAAAACGTGTAGCGTTCGTTCAGTGGTGTGAAAAACGCCGCTTACCGACCCGCTCGTGACTCAGGTGGCCATTTTTAAATGGGTCAGCTGTTTCCAGCTCACCTTTTTGGGGTCCATGTTGAATTTCTTCTTCCCATTTGAGAAGCGCTTGCTCTTCTCCAGGGCCTTGCTGCAAACCGGAGAAGAATTAGCGTTAAATAATACTTTATAAACGCATAAATGCCGTTAGAATCCTTTTTATTCTGCTCAAGTCAAACTCACTTTTCCTCCCCGGACTTGAAGCTGAGAATGTCCTCCATGATCTTGTCTATCTCCAGCTTCAATGACTGAACAGAGCACAATGAAAGAATCAAATTGACCATTTGCCACAAAAATCAGTGCAGATTCTTTTTAAATCTTTGATTCTGAATTGAAAACGTTTACTTGAATATCATCCAGGAGGTCTTTCTTGTACGTCTTAATGTTCTCCAGCTCCATCTTCTCATCTGCTGTAAAATCTGGAGAAACTAGAACAGAAAACCGAAAGAAATCAAGCAAATATGAAGAGTTTAAAACTCAAATGCCCAAAATGAACGATATCTTTAATATAATAACGACTTCCTGTTGATTCGCTGCCTTTGCAGGACGCAGCGACTTCTGGAGCGCATGCAGGGTTTAACTTCTGTTTTTCTATTATTGTCACCAGAAGTGTCTGAACCTGCGAGCTCGGAGTCGGACCTCCTCTTCCCCATTCCATCCGACACCGGGCTGCGTTTCCATCCGCCGCAGGTTCAGACGGTGAAGAGCATCCTCTTCATCAGTATTTAGGAACCAGCAGTTTTTAAAATCCTCTGAGCGACCGGATATTATTTGGATCTACTTTTATTTTATTACCCCAACAGCCTTTCATCTCCTCCCAGATCCCGCGTCTATTAATAATATCGATTAAAAGACAACTTATAGATGTATAACATAATGATGTCATCAAACCTGGAGCCATTCCCCAATTTAAAGGTTTAAAAAAAGAAGTTTATAGCACAGATTAAAAATAAAATAGAATTCCTGCAGTGCTCTGAAATCATTGATCTCTAAAATCAACTATAATGTCTAATCAGATAATCAATAATCAGATGAAGGTCTTACCCATGTGGTCGGCCGTCATTTATATTCACGACAAAGGAGGTAAGAAACCCGTTAAATGAAGGCATCAAGGCCTCAGCAGCAGCACTTCAATGAAGCAGAGGAAGGTGTGACTCCTCCTCTTCCTCATCCATCAGTCCAGAGACAGCGTGAAGGAAGAGAACTTCAAAATAAAACCTGCAACGGCTGTGAAGAGTTCAGGCGCTGGATCTCCACCGTCCACACGGTGATCTGGATCAGCACCGCAGCAGTCGAGGGGACTCGTCTGTTTGAGCAGTGATGCGTTCATGTGCAGCGTGTTCAGGTCTGTGTGGGACTGGTCCAGACCAAAGGTGCTGGAAGCTGCAAGCTGCAACAAGGAGTACATTCTCCCCCTTTGTGGGACGGGAGACCCCCTCATTCTGTGTGTATGCTGCTTGTGTTGAGTCAAACCCGACCGGAGCAAACGTCACAAAAGATGGAGCCGGTTGGATGAACGGGTCGGAACACAACGATTCCTATTTATTGCACAGACATGTTCTTCTTTTTTTAGATGAAATACTAACGCTAAATATACAGATAAATACTTCTAAAGTTTGATTTTAGTTTTCATCGGTGTGTTTTAGGGCTGTGGGAAAAACCTGTCTTCTCATCAGCTACACAACCAATGCCTTTCCTGGGGAGTACATTCCCACAGTGTGAGTACGACCTGCACAGACACACACTCTCATTATCAGCATATGACGGACACAGGTGACCCGTACACAGGTGACCCGTACACAGGTGACCCGTACACAGGTGACACGTACACAGGTGACACGTACACAGGTGACCCGTACACAGGTGACACGTACACAGGTGGCCCGTACACAGGTGACCCGTACACAGGTGACCCGTACACAGGTGACCCGTACACAGGTGACCCGTACACAGGTGACCCGTACACAGGTGACCCGTACACAGGTGACACGTACACAGGTGACACGTACACAGGTGGCCCGTACACAGGTGACCCGTACACAGGTGACACGTACACAGGTGACACGTACACAGGTGACCCGTACACAGGTGGCCCGTACACAGGTGACCCGTACACAGGTGACCCGTACACAGGTGACCCGTACACAGGTGACCCGTACACAGGTGACCCGTACACAGGTGACCCGTACAGGTGACCCGT
>NC_090913.1:12313792-12378500 GCF_040956055.1 Brachionichthys hirsutus
CTCCAGACCCAGGACTCTCCTTTCATTTGGACTACAAGGATTATTACCGGCGACCCCGTTGAGGAATGCTGCATTTATTCCTGCTGAGCGGCTTGTTCTGTTTCTGGATTGGATCGCATCAGAGTCTGATCGGGATCCAGGTCTCATTCTGGATCTGGGACTGCATGATGCGAATTGCCATAAAGCTATTTCTCAGAAAGTCAGACTGAATTGATGCAGTCAGCCCAGTGAAGACCTGGCGACTCGTCCTGCCCTCACCTCGTGTTTCTCATCTCATTTGCAGCAAACAGAAGGCTTCAAGAAACGCTGGTTCACTCTGGACCACAGGCGCCTCATGTACTTCAAAGATCCGCTGGTATGGCTTCTTCACGTGTACCTGAACGCACCGCCGCTTCTTCACGTGTACCTGAACGCACCGGCGCTTCTTCACGTGTACCTGAACGCACCGCCGCTTCTTCACGTGTACCTGAACGCACCACCGGTTCTTCACGTGTACCTGAACGCACCGGCGCTTCTTCACGTGTACCTGAACGCACCGCCGCTTCTTCACGTGTACCTGAACGCACCGGCGCTTCTTCACGTGTACCTGAACGTACCGCCGCTTCTTCACGTGTACCTGAACGCACCAGAGCTGCTCCACTGCATCCTGATGTCAGATCAGATCTATGAACTTACCTGAGCAGTAACCTCATCATACATGTAGCATTCGTTAGCGTGACCCTATTAGCACAAACACGCTAGGTTAGCTCATAATGGTGCTCAGAATCTGAGCATTTGAAGCATGAGTCCTTGTTTCCGGGTGACATCTAAGTCTCTCCTGAAGGTTCGGCGAAATACGGAAAGCAAAGCTCGACGATCTCAGCTTCGGGATGATGAAAGGATTTAATGAAGCGGTGCAATAATTATAGGTCCGACTTACCCCGAGAGTTAAACAGGAAGAGAAGGGAACATCAAAGGAAGAGGAAGTCGAGTGAAGTCGGGCCGGGATTATGTGGAAGTGGCTCAAAGCAAGGCCCGTTTTATTATTTGGATTAAAAGTAAATTATTCGTGTTTTAGATGTTTAACTTTGCAGATTCATCTGAAGCTAACGCAAATGTTAGCTCAAAAGCTAAGTAGCAATCAATACATCAATGGAAGGAACATTAACCTGTTGATCGGCCAATCATTTCCAGCGCAAATCAATTTCATCTTGGAGGAATGAGAGTTTGCTGCTGGAAACATCCCATGAGAGTGTCATCAAATGAATAATTAATAGATCAATCATCTTGATTGATTGATCAATCATCTTGATTGATTGATCAATCAGCTTCTTGCACGATGTATAACGGACACTTCCGCGTCTCTGCCTGCAGGACGCCTTCGCCAAAGGCGAGGTCTTCCTCGGGAACCGGGACCACGATTACAACGTCTTCGCCAACTTGCCCGAAGGCACCCACTGCAACGGTGCCTGGCAACATGGCATCACCATAGAAACGCCTGACCGCAACTACCTGTTTACCTGCGAGACGGAGAGCGAGCAACAGGATTGGCTGAAGCACTTCAACGACGTCCTGGGCGCTCAGATGTCGCCTCAGGATTACTCGAGTAAGAACGTTGAGTATTTAGCTGGTTAGCTTTCATCTTCATTGATGCATGCTAACAAGCACAACAGATGCTAACGTAAGCTAATCGTTTGGGCTAATCAGATCAAATGATAATGAATAGATGAGTTTTTCCTGACTCTGAACTCGGATTTGTTTTCCAGTGGAAGCGTTGCTCAAGCGGAAGCCTTGATGGGCCGCGCCCTGAGAGCCCGCCTTCCTGTCCTCTCGGCCAATCAGGAATCTGACTCCAGACCCATCAGCATCCATTCGCCCCTCATATACGGTCGAGCTGGAGCATATTAATACCCGAAAACTGTATTGAGCTGGATGAATAAAAATCTGAATCTGAAAAAAAAATGTTCCCATTAAATTCTGAGAGCGATCCGGATACAAAAACACTTCCCGACACGACGACTCTCATCGGATCGACTTCAGCCTGAAGGCCGTCGATAATCCCGCCCATCGCACCAGGATTCTCATTGGCTTAAACTTTCGCCGTGATGGATAATTATGGGATGGCAGCTGCGAGCCGCAGGCGGCGCTGATCCGGTGAAGCCACGTCGGTTCGCGCTGTGGATACTTTTAGATCCGATCGCCATCTTTATTCCGTGAAATTTTCTTACGGATATTGAAACCTTTATTGATCTGTCAAATCCTGCTCCATCAGGGCCTCGTGTTTTAGCGCCTGACCCCTGATCTTACGGTGAACCGTGCTCCGAATTCCGCCACCAGCTTGGTTGTGATCCGGCTCCTGGATTGGCGATTGTCGGGTTGTGGGTGGGGCTAGCATGAACGACCTGATGAACGTCACACGTGGAGTTAGAGGAGACGACGCACATTATTTTTCCCCATCCAAGCATTTATTGATCAATGACATCAAATCATCTTCAAGGTCAAAGGTGGAGGTCGGCTGGGCCTCTACTTGATCTTGATGCCGATGATCTTGGCGTCCCCGCTGACCTCGAAGTACTTGTACTTGACGTCGCCCAGGCGGTTGGGGAAGTTCACCATGCTGCCGTCGGGAAGCTTGATGTAAAACTGCTCGTTGTTCAGGTAGACGTGAAACTGAGGAGGAAACGGTTTTTACGTTTACACGTCGATCCGCCGTCGGCCCCGCCCGGCGAGCGCCGCACGCACCTTGCATTCCTCCCCGCGCGAGAACGGGAAGTTCCCGTCCCGGTGCTCGTCGCCCCAGCAGCCGCCGGACATGGAGTTGAAGACGACGGTGTTGACGTCGGCGCCGTAGTCGAAGCGGGGGTTGAAGTGCATCGCGATGTTGTCGGAATCGTGGCCGATGTTGATGGCGAAGCTGCAGCGGCGGAAGGAACGCAGAGGTCAAAGGTCATCCTAAGGCTCTCTACGGTCCACTGTGCAAACGGATAGAACCTAAACACGCTGCAGCTAAAGACATCAACAGGAGAAGGAGGTCGGGGTCAGAGGTCACGGGACGTGTTTAACGATCAATGAAACGCCGTAACATGGCGCTGCTCGGTCTCGTCCCGCTCGGACAAGCGCCGTCCGAACCAGAGACCACCGGAACCGTCTCTTACGAGGTGCAGTCGTCCTTCGGCTTGACGCGGATCTTGAACTCCTGCCCCTCCTTGAACGCCATGTCCGTGACTTTCTACGGAGAGAAACGACGAAGAGTTACGAGAGAAAGAGGGGCGGGTCCGTCCTGTGACATCATCGCATCTCGGAGAGGCCGCTTTCACACAACGACAGTAAAAATTCCTCCAGAACTCCTGGCCTTCCACTTTAGGACCGCTAGAAACAAGCAGGGAGAACTGATGATGATGATGATGATGAAGATGGCGGCCGTCCTTATCGTGACGGTTGATGATCAACCAGGGTGAGGCTGTAAACGCACTGAATCAGGAAGGCGCCGTGTTTGTCCGTTAATGGTCCGTCACGGAGAGACAGTAAAGCCATAAAGAGACAAAGACACGCCCCCCCACACACACACACACACACACAGGGACGCGCCGCTCAAAGGGCCTGGTTTATTATCAACCCACACAGGTGAGTCGTTAGAGTAAAGTCTGGACCGATTATTACAGAGGAGAGATGAAGGAAAGTCTCTCGTGGGAACGTTTGGTATTTAGGCCGACCGACGACGTGAACACTAATATTTAGACGTAAAGGAAACGGCATCAACAGACGGAGAGAATAACGCTAACCCTGACGCCGAGAATAAACGCTGCCGCGGCAGATCCTCCGTTTGACCTTCAGATCAAAGCTTCATCCAACTGGGGGGATTGTTTTAGGTGCAGGAAGTCGAGCAGTCTCACACGAACGTCTTCACGCAGGTGTAAGAACGAGGCGTGTCACGCCACTCACCATCTCCGCCGTCTTCAGTGGGTTGAGCCTGGAGTGACGCAGACCTGCGGCCAGGTGAGGGTCTATATAACCAGGAAGTGAGTGACGTACAGGTGGATATCATGACCCTAAATAGAAAGTAGGTGTGAATATAAATGGATGTTTGTCTTTCTACAGTGTACGTACCCAGGATGTACCCCCCCGACCTCACGCCTAAAGTCAACTGGCTTAGGCCCCCCCACCTACCTAAAATGAAGGAATAAAAAAGGCTCAGATTCACATGATTTAAAAACAACAATCATATAAAAGCTTCTTGTTGTTGTTTACAGTTGAGATTAAACAGATATGTGCTAATAAACTTTGTTATATTCAACTCTTCGTGCCTCCTAAATGACTTTAATTATTCCACCGCCGTTTGTTAGCGGAACCCGCTCATTTACCTCCTGTCCAGATGGTGGCGCTGTGACACCAGTCCGCCCAACACTAACAGGAGCAGCGAAGAAGAAACAGACCGGAAGCTCGTCATCATCTTGAATGGGCGTCGTTTTTAAAGCTTGTTAGCGGTTGTTGTCTAGGAGCTCTGCTTGCTAGCAGGTAAACAATGAACGGATCACGTGTGTTCCGGTGACGAACCGACCGCGAGAGCGAAGCGCGGCTCGTACAGGTGAGACGCGAGCACGGAAAACGGTGTTTATTCGGTAACTGCGTTTAACTTTCGGTCCTAGTTAGCCTAGCTGTTAGCTTCTGAGCCGAAAGTCTTTCTTGTTCTTCATACGTGATTTCTGTTTGATCGCGTTACGATGATGGTGCCCCGCCCCCCCCCGCAGGTTCACGCTAGCTCTTTGACGTGAAGCTGAGATTAAAATGGACAGTCTTGACTTCTCAGAAGATGAAATCAGAGATCAGCTCGCCATCCTGGGCTACCAGAACATCCCCGAGCACAGACTGCGTGAATTCAAGCGAGGTTCGAACCTTTCCCGTTCCCGTTCCCGTTCCTCCAGCCTTCTCGCTCCAACGTCACGTTTCATTCTTCATTCTTTGTGTGATGTCAGATCTCGATGAACTGATCCGACGTGGAAAAGGGAACGGAATGACCTCGACCTTCCAGAGAATCTCCTCCAAATCTGCAACAGTCGTGATGCGTCCGAGTCCTCCTGCGTACATCAAAGAGAAAGGTCTGCAGGAGAACGTTGTAACGCACCGCATTTACGTGCGTTGGGCTTTGTTGGGCTTTGAACTCTGTATTTTCTCCACAGTTTGTCAGACCGGCTTTGAAGACTCCGCTCGAGGGTTTTTCTTACATGGAGGACGCGCAGGCAGCGACAGACTCCTCAGTGTAGGGATGTGAATGTGAAGAAGCGGCTCGGATGCCAGTCACACGTCTGATTGTTCTTTCTGTCGGCGCAGGTGCGTCCGAACGGAGACTCGTACGCTCGGCACTCTGTAGCTCCAAAGCTCCCTCTGCCCCCAGGAGCCCCCGGCAGGCTCCAGGTGGAGCCGGACCCCGACGACACGCTCCCCCCTCCACTCTCCGACAGCTGCGCCTCCACCCCCGACACCCAGGGGAGGCGTTTCATCAGGAGAAAAGTGCTGAGGTGCTTTTAATGAGGCCGTTAGACACGGGAGCTTCATTCAATATAAACTGCAGTCGGTGACTTTTCTCTTCCTCGTACAGAAAACGCGATGGAGAATCTCTCGTATGCGACGAATCAGTCTACAGTGAAGAATCAGGTAACGCACGCTAAGACGCTCCCAGGGTTAGCCTCATCGTCCTGATGAGTCGGGTGTTATAACAGGATAATAAAGGTTAGAAACTACAAAAAGTGTAGGAAGTGCTTCATGAACTTCTATAGAACTTTACCGAACCAGGAGTCTGATGTAAAAACACAATATCAGGTTAGAAGAGGCCAAAAAGCTGCAAGGATGGGAACCAGTTAGCAACAGAGGAAGGGCGGAGGGGCGTAGTCCCTTCAGCCGCCAGCAGGCGGAGCCATTTCACCTTCGGTCAGGACAGGCTGAAGCTCCTGGACGGGAGCTTAATCCTCTTAGCTCTTCCTGAAACTCTCGGCCTGCACGGATCACACATCGGGTTCGACATGTACGACCCCCGGTGGGACGACGAGAGCTCTGGAAACTCCTCCGTGAGGTCTGGTGGAGAGGAAGAGGAAGAGGAGCAGGTGGAGCTGGAGCGGCTGCTCGGAGAGGAAGAGGAAGAGGAGCAGGTGGAGCTGGAGCGGCTGCTCGGAGAGGAAGGCTCCATCCAGGTGGAGGAAGAGGACGATGAAGAAGTCTGCAGCAGTCCAGCTCTGAGCCTGATGACCTCCGGCTACGGCACCATCAGGCCGGAGGAGCCGGAGGAGCCGGAGGGAGGAGACGACGGAAAGGAGCACAGCGTGACGGAGTTCGATCAGGACAGCCGGGGAGATCTGTCCGAGACGCAAGGCGGCGAGGAAGACGATGACGAAGAGCAGCATTCCCTTTGCGGCCTCGGCGGGTTTGACGGCAAACCGACGGAGGCTTGTCACCTGCGTGTTTACGCTGACTGTGGAGTCGATGACATCACAGGTGAGAAAGTAGGAGCAGACGGAGGCCCGGAGGAGGAGGAGGAAGAGGAAGAGGAGGAGACATTAGAACGAATGACGTCTGGAAATGGAGCGATTGATCCAGCATCCGACGAACGGCGCAGCGCCGTAGGTGGAGGCCCGATTGTGTTGGGTGAGGAGGAGCAGTCGGCAGGAGGAGGTGCTGCAGAGGAGCGAGGGGAGGCGTCAAGTTCATCGACTGCAGGGAGGATTTCAGCCGGATGGCGTACGAGCAGATGAGCGGCGGGGGGGAAGGAAACCTCCGACCGGGGAAGGGTAGACGCTTTCCAGGCTGAAGCTCCGCCCCCTTTATGATGTTCCTGCTTTTAAAACCTGATACTTCTGAGTTCACAGAGGCGGGTCGGGAGCGGCGTCCCCGTTGGTCTTATTTCAACGTGCTTCAAGCGTGATTAGAAGTAATCAATACAGCGATTAGCTCAGCGCTAACCCCGGCGTTCATCCGGAGAGAAATCGATGATCCTTTTCTCTGCAGACACGACGAGCGTTCTGGAGGAACGCCTGGAGGAGCTTCGTCTGTCCCCCTCAGACCGGCGGGACCTCGAGACGGAGGACGAAGACATGACGGGAGACAGCGACGAGGCGGAGGGGACGTCCACGGTCACCTTGGAGACACGGGGGACGGGCGTGGTGGGTGATGTAGTCCGAGGACGACGGACGTCTTTAACTGTGACCAGAAATCATTCGTCTTCTCTTTTTGGACAGACCGGAGCTCGTCGAGACAAAGCCAAGTCCTGTAAGTCTCCGGGGACAACCGCCCCCCCTTAATCATTCAACTGTGATTGGTTCTGATCGGTTCTGTTTCTGCTCCAGTCATCAGGCCGGTGATCCAAACCACCAAGAAGACGGACCCAGTGGCCAAGTAAGAGAGACAGGAAGTGGCGCGTATGAAATACAAGACCGGGGAGCCCCGGATGGATTTGCTTTCCTCCCGGGACACTTTGACCCGGGACACTTTGACCCGGTTTTTGTTTTCCCGTCGCGTTGCAGATATTTCCAGTACAAGCAGTTCTGGGAAATGTTCAAGCTTCCGGGCGAGACGGACAGAAGAGCTCTCCGTCTGGAGGTGAAGGTACGACGGAGGATTCATTCATTCATTCATTCATTCATTCATTCATTCATTCTGGTGTTCAGTGCTTTACTATATTCATTTCTCCTCAACTGTTTTCAGGAACGCCTGGAATACCAGCCTCCTCTGGTGAGGAGTCGCTCCCTTCGGTGTTTGGGAATTTAAAACATTTCATTTGTGAAAGCTAAACGTTATTTTCTGTCTTTGATCATTCGTGCTTTGATCTGTTTTGTCGTGTCGCAGCCGAAGCCTCGGCGAGTCTTCGTTCCCAACTCGTACGTCGTGCCGACGGAGAAGAAGCGCTCGGCGCTCCGCTGGCAGATCAGGAACGATTTGGCCGGCGGCCTTCTCCCGTGCAACTTCAGCTACCATCATTTTTATTAACCGAATAAAGCTTTGCTTTTTATTTTTAAGCCTTCTGTGTTATTTTGTGTTTTCTTTGGGAGTCAGACTTGAAGGAGAGAAGATGAAAGCGTCTCTGATGATGATGATGATGATGAGGATGGAATGTCTGATACACGATTACATGGATTACCTTTAATATGTGACAAATCTGTTGAGGAAAGATCCTAATTTAGAATTTTTACTTTATAAATCTGTAAAAAATAAAAGTCTGAAGATAAATCTGATTTAATCCGGTTAAATAATTCCCGGTCGGATTCTTTAGTATTTTCAGGAATCGGTTTCAGACTAAGGCAAAGCACGCTCCTCCTCCAGCCCCTCATGAATATTCAGGCCTGACGTCCTGCCCCTCCTGCAGGCGCTGGGCTCTGTCAGGGGGGAGACCGACAGGTGGACCGAGTCTGGACCCCGTCTAATCTGGGAATAAGAGACTTTCAGCGTCTTCCTCAGCTCTGGGACAACCATGGCTCCGTCCCGGATCGGTCGAGAGTCTCTGCTGGTGATTTTACTTCATGTGGTGCTGATCTGCTCGGCTCAGGTGAGAACGCTGCTTCCCCTCACCTGGGGAGGGAACGCCGTTTCATCGCCGCTAGAAATACGTTTCCATCTGAACTAGTTGCATAAGTTTCAGTCAAAGTGTAATTTATTTTCTGACTCGTTTTCATATCTGTCTTAGTTTATTCTCCCTTTAGTTGATGCTTTTTCCTATTTATGTCTTTGAAGCTGTTACCATGGTGACACACTTTAATGTCCTTTGGTTAAAGCTCACATTTTCTACAGGCTTTAAACGCATCACAGGTTTAATTACTCGTTGCTGTTCAAGTGACCTTTGACCTCTCATCACCCCGAACAAAGAGGCTCTGTGCGAGCTCCATCCCGACCGCCACCAGCAGCACGGGACGGTGTTCCGGGATGGAGTTCAGTCAGGAATGGTTTTCCGTCTGTTTTGCAGAGAGGCCCGGTCGGCCCACGAGGCGCCGCGGGGCCGCCCGGAGCAGCCGGCGTGCCGGGCGTGGACGGAATAGACGTGAGTAAAGCTTCAACGTTTTCAGAGGGGGGTCGGCGCCGTGGAGTCCAGTGATGTCAGATTAATAATCTGTTTGCACCGGATTGTAGGCAGCGTCCATAAATGCACCAAAACGTTCTTCAGCTTTGTTTTCCTGAACCGTCGACTCTAAATAAACTTAAAATTTAAAATCGATATTTCAAGTTCTGGATTAAGGCTCTAGACTGGGAGGAGCAGAGGTTGCTAACGGAGACGGAAGCGCTCTGCAAACGGAAGCATCATCTGAACTTTGTGTCTCCAGGGCGACCGTGGAGAAGATGCCACGTGGCCCGGAGGACCGGTGAGCGCTTCAACGTCTCCGACCCGCAGAAGGGACGCTGGCAAATCAGCCGCTAACGCTAACGTGAGCTAACTTCTGATTCCAGGGCCCTGACGGCGAGAACGGCAGAGACGGCGCTCCTGGAGCGGCGGGCCTTCCAGGCGCAGACGTAAGTGGGGCACCGTGTTGACATGGCGGGCGGGGGCGGGGGCTCGGGCACAGACGGGCTCTGGTTGTGGCCGGTTCCACTTTAAGCTGCAACAAGAGGACGTATTGAACTCTGTCGGAGCGGAGCTGCTCAGGGAGCAGTTTGTCTTGGCTCCCGCTGAATGAATCGTTCCTGGAGGAACAGGGGGCTGTTTGTGCCCCCGAGCTGCAGCAGAGGGGCGCACGCTGCCGGCGGGTCAGAATGGACTCAGTGTGTTCCGGTCTCAGGCCGGCCCGGCAGACGGGACCCAAGACCACTGGAACCGAGAGGAAGGTGGAGCAGCATTAGCTTAGCGCTGCTCGAACCTGATGACATCACAGAAGCATGGCGGGAGATCAGTTTACGCCTGCAGTCATAGATGAGGATGATGAGGATGATGAGGATGCCGTTACTTATGGATGAGGCGGTTGAGGGGAGGAGCTCAAGAATGGGGGAGAGCCACACCCCTTCCTGCTACCAGACTCGGGTTTGCAAACAGCAAAGTCGATCCACACGTTTGAAAAGAGCGTTCACCTTTTGTGCGTTGATTTTCATAGAAATGCATTTCTCATTTAGATTCATGAGAAATACATTATTTAAAAAACAAGCCTGTTCCCAGTTTCTCAGAGTAAAAGTTATTTCATGTCCCCGTCGCTGAGTTGGAAGGACATGGACATGGAACGTTTGAACGTTTGACAAGTCTCATCCAAGACGCTTCCTCACTCTGAAAGAGCAAAAACACAAGATGTGTTGTGTTTGTGTTGTGTTTGCAGGGACCTGTTGGACCTCCTGGAGATCCAGGTGCACCGGGCTCAATGGGACCAAAGGTATGTCCATTGTCACATTCCCATTGACTTTCTCATGAAATGGCGGCTAATTGTAAATCAATGTATGAATATTGTTCTCATTATCTGTTCCTGTCGGTTCTCAGGGAGATCCGGGTCCTCGTGGGTCTTCTGGAGAACCGGTAATTGAACCGAATGTAGCTCTCTGGACAAAACACCTCATTTAATTAACCTGTTATTATCATGGTTTTGATGACAACAAAGCGCGGGATGCTAGCATATGATCTTTAGCTCCTCCCTATCAACCTACAATCCTGTAGAGTTAATGCGTATGCAGATGATACTCTTCTATACACACAGAATTAAATCAAACCATTTGAGCTTTAATTGAACTGATTTGTTTCTCTCTCAAAGGGCGTCGTAACTGCCGGCCTCGATGTGAGTCCCTAACATATTGATTTGATTGATTGATTGATTTTAAACTTTAATGCAGCAGATTGTTCACCAGAAGTTCGTTTTGTCTCTGTGGACAGGGTATTCCCGGTACAGATGGACTCCCAGGTGAACTGGGCAAAGTTGGACCACCTGTGAGTGCCGTTATTATTTTGATTATCATGCAAGTAAATACTCTAAGAAATTCTATTTAGAGATTAAAGCCTATTTACGCGGACTCTGCCTTCACAGGGAGCCAGAGGAAGGGGAGGTCAAGTGGGTCTTCCTGGTTCTCCTGGGCCGCGGGTAAATATCCACTGCTGCTAAAGGCTAACAGAGCTAACGGGTTGTGTGGGATGGAGGTGACGTGGCAGAGTTTAAATTAAAACGGGTCTGTGCTTAAAGTTCTGCTCAGCTCACACGATGTTCTTCTTCCAGGGTCCTGCAGGCGTGTATCAGGGCGAGGACCTGGTGAGTTTGACCCCACTGGGGTTCATTTACAGCCACGGTGTCTGAAAGAGGGTCAATAACTGCCCCTGGAAACAGGCCCCTCCTAAAATAACCGAGTGGGTCAAAATAATGACTTAGTACCTCCAAATAACAAGTGCTATTTCAAACTACTGACTTGGTAGCTCAGATTAATGAGATGTCAGATTAATGACTCATTATCTCTGAGTGAAGCTCCAGCATTGAATCAGCAGGTTTCCAAATCTTCATGTGATTGACAAATAAATTCAAATGAACTCGTTCACAGATTTATTTAAAACAACAGAACAAAGCATAATATCTTTCTACTGGCTCAAGGGGTCACTTTCAGTGGAGCCCCCTGGTGGCAGGGCTCTGCCATGACCTCAAATGGGTTGCTCTGTTTTTCAGTGTCCCAACGCATGCCCCTCTGGTCTGAACGGACATCCTGGTCTTCCTGGCATGAAAGTAAGCCGCATCTCAATCTCATCAATATTTCCATTAAATGAAATGCTTTTTTTTTTTAAAGACACCTTTAACTTGTTCCTGCCTGCAGGGCCACAAGGGGGTTAAGGGTGAATCTGGTGAGCCTGGCAGACAAGGACATAAGGTAGCATCGTCTACGGTCTATAGTCGCTCTTCGTTAGTCCTGCATTAAACTGAAACGTCCTCTCTCAGGGTGAGGAGGGCGAACAAGGACCGCGGGGCGAAGTCGGAGTCCAAGGACTGCCAGTAAAATATTCTACCTCTCTATAAAAGCTTCCTCAACATAGAGCTGGTGTCAAACGTCTTAACGTGGGACATCTGTCTTCTGTTTCTCTCTCCACCCGGTTACGGGTGATTTCAGGGCCCCGGTGGGATAAGAGGCCTCCCAGGAATAATGAGCTCCAAAGGCGACAGGGTAAGGGGTCAATGCGTGATGCATCAAATCGTAGGAGACGAGTCACGCGTCCGCCGGCTGGATTTAAAGCCCAGCGGTCGAGTCTCACGTGGCTTTAACAAAATATCACAAACAGGGAGCTCGTGGGAAATTTGGTGATGTGGGTCCTCGGGGCGTCCAGGGAAACCCGGTGAGTATTCCCGTTTGCCTCGTGTCTCCTGACTCCACCTGGTCTTTACATAATGCTGATGCCATTTTTGTCAGGGTGACCCGGGCCAACGAGGAGCTATAGGTGAGCCCGGTCCGGTGGGCACACAGGTAATCGTCCACATCGCATTCTCTGTCCACTCGTTTTCTCCTCGTTCCATTGATTTATTTAATCTAAGACGTAAATATAACCTCTTCTTTGTTCCTTTATAGGCGGATCGGGGTCCTCCTGGAATCAGAGGGGTACCGGGACCAAAAGGGGAGCCGGTGAGCATTGCTTCATCTGATCAATCAATCTCCTCGGCTTCGTTGGTACGATGAGTTTCGGGTAAACTCTCATCTCTCTTCAACAGGGGCTCCCCGGCCCAGATGCTCGTGAGGGGATTCCGGGTCTGCCTGCATCCAAGGTGCTGATTCTAGATAGCGAGTCTGGATTAGTGGATTTCTCTTTAATGAATCCTGGCGTGTGATTTGCGTTGATCTCAGGGTCTCACTGGTAAAAGCGGGGCTCCAGGTGATGCCGGTCCACAGGGACTTCCTGTAAGTGTGACCTTTGACCTGAAAAGTGTGCCTGATCGTTTTCATCTTGTGCTTTGGAGCTCACCGTGTCGTTTTCTCCACACAGGGTTTACCCGGCGCCTACGGCCAGAAGGGAGGCGGTGGTCCGAAGGTACG
Source organism: Brachionichthys hirsutus (assembly GCF_040956055.1). Classification (NCBI taxonomy): domain Eukaryota; kingdom Metazoa; phylum Chordata; class Actinopteri; order Lophiiformes; family Brachionichthyidae; genus Brachionichthys; species Brachionichthys hirsutus. The sequence continues at coordinate 12,326,720 of NC_090913.1, forward strand.
ATCAGGACTATCGGTGACTGTTTACCGCCACCGGCTTCAGGTGTTCATTCCTTCATAAGGTGAACTCTTTCACGTCACCAGGGTGTCTCAGGTGATCCAGGTGTTGTGGGACTGATGGGGGCTCCTGGGAAACAAGTGAGTCCAACGCACAGTTGTGTAACAATGAATTTGATTGATTGTGAGTCTAAACTACTTTTCCAGCGCCCTGATGTCTGATTCGTCCCCAGGGCGAGCGAGGGGAGCAGGGAGAGGTGGGACCAGGTGGACCCAGAGGAGGATCAGTGAGTCGTCTGCATATACGGTTAACTTAAAGCTGCAGGAATAGCGATAAGGGGCGGGGAAGGTGCATGATAAACCCACTGAGGGTTTTCTCTCCTCTCACTTTCTAGGGCGAACGAGGACCGAGAGGGAATGGCGGGCCTTCGGGAGCGCCAGGGTCTCGGGTAAGACCAGAATCTCGGGACCACCTCACCAGAGACTGTAAACAAATGTATCATCGGCGCACAAAAGGTGGACGGTGACAGAGTCCTGGACCAGGAAAACCCGAATCTGGATCATCATTAGTCTGGTAGCTGTTCAAGATAAACCACTCCACTGATGGTTTTCTTCAGGATCCAGATCAGGACGTTTAGAAGATAAATCAGTTTCAGCTCCAATCTGATCTCCGGTCAGTCTGGATCAGTATTATCTGTGATCCCGTACATGTAAACATTCTGGATCCAGCAGATCCAGGATATGAACTGCATCCAGATGCGTTGGCGTTACCTATGAGGCTTTTAGCCGTACCCTAAATGGAATCCATCTGTGATCCAGTCCTTCCATCCTAAACCACGAAATGAACTCTCGTAGTTTATCTTTTTTCTTGGATCCACATGAAACCGGATTCCTTCCTAAACTTTGACTCTATCAGCAAACAGATCAAACTCCAAATCAAACGATCGCTGATCTCCTCCGATCCTACACTTGTTATCCAACAGGAGGATCAGCGGCCAGCGTAAACTTGTATCTGGAATATGAAGCTGTAGGTAAAGTGTCGGGTCTTCAAGAATCATTCGCTGCAGTTAAATCCGTGATCATCGGCATGAATGAACCGTTGTTGCAGAAATACGAACGCCGTCGGGGCTTTTCTGCAGCTCAGGGGGATTCAGGGCAGGAAAGAAAGCTGAGAAGCCCTGAAAGAGGGCTCTGTTCCCAGGAATGTCGCCTCGCCGTACACCGCATCCAGAACCAGGACCAGAAACAGGAGGGGGTCTTCAGAACCGTCCGGCCTCCCTGGGATAGTTTTAGCTTCTCTGTGAATGTGGTCGGGTTAAGGTGCGGGAGGGAACGCCTCCAAACTTCACACAGTCTGTCTTGTGTTAAAGTTCTAAGAGTGTGTGTGTGTGTGTGTGCGTGCGTGTGTGTGTTCAAACAGGGAAGCATAGGGGATCCGGGCTTTCCTGGACTTCCTGGTCCTGCTGGTTACCGTGGCCAGAAGGGCGACAGGGTAAGGACAGACGATACGAGACACGACAGGGACGGTACGAACCAGCCAATCAGCTGGCTGGGCGTGTCCATGTGCCTTTGTTCTTCCTGCATTTCTATATATATTTACTTTAAATCCATGAATCCACGCCGAATGTAAGCTGAGTCCGACACTAATGAAGTCTACCAAAGATAGAGGAGTGTCATCTGCAAAGAGCCTTCAGTTGTTTGGTTAATGATGATTCTGCGTTTGGTTCTCAGGGTGCCGTCGGTCTCGACGGTCCCGGCGGAGACCAGGTATGTTAGAACAACATTTAAAACGGCATCATGGATCACAGCGTTGAGTCGGAGCGCATAAATCCGTCATGTTCCGTTGTTTCAGGGATCTGCTGGCTCCGAAGGAACGGCAGGGGAGCGAGGAGACCAGGTGAGTGGCCGACCAATGAAAGCACGAGGATGAAAAGGAAGTCGGGGAAAATCTGAAGGTTTCGTTTTTACTTTCCTCTCACAGGGTGACTCGGGAGAACCCGGAGAGAAAGGATCGGTACGTTCTCAAAAACATCAACGAATCCTTTCTCAGGAGAACAAATCGGATTTGTTGCCCCGCCTCTCACTTCTTTCCTGAGTTACAGACCTGTATCTTGTAGCCATGGTAACTGTTAGCATCCACATGCTGCTGTTGACTGCAGACAGGTCCGCCAGGTGAGACAGGAAATAAAGGACCCGAGGGCAGCCGAGGACAGCAGGGCAAAGAGGGCAAGCCGGGTCAAGCGGGGCCACGAGGAATGCAGGGGGACATGGGGCTACCGGGTCTGCTCGGGCCGCAGGGCGCCGCGGTGAGACGCTTCTCTCCCTTTCATCAGTGTGACTGATTAACCTGTTACCTAGGAGACGCGTGTGGATTTTACGTAACATGTCAGGATGAGAGAATCCAATGCTTTACCTTCTGTGTTTGTTCAGGGAAAATCTCCGGTGGATTCTCACATCAAACAAGTCTGCATGAGGGTGATGCAAGGTAAAAGGGGCGGAGCCATCAGCCCTCCAAATCACGTATCATTCCTCTTGTGAACTTCAAACATGTCGTCCTCCACAGAGCAGCTGGCCCAGCTAGCAGCTAGCCTGAGCCGGCCCGAGTCCGGCATCGCCGGGCTGCCCGGCCCACCCGGCCCCCCTGGATCTCCAGGTGCCACCGGAGAGAACGGGTTCCCTGGGCACACGGGCTCACGAGGACTGCCCGGTCTGAAGGGTCCACCTGGGCTAATGGGCCGCAAAGGACTCAAAGGTGAGACTGGGATCAGGAACCTCCTGGAGTCCTGCGGGGACACGGGATGACGATGTTTCCCCTCTGCAGGTGACCCGGGGGACAAAGGGGACAGAGGCCCCACAGAGAGAGGAGCTAAAGGGGCACCCGGGGCGCCCGGTCTGCCGGGTAAATAAGTTGAAACTAAACTAAAGTGTCTTTTATTTTGAAAGGGTAACGCCAGACGAGTTCCGTTCTTGCTTTCAGGCGAACCTGGTCGACCGGATTACGGCAAACACGGCCGAGACGGCGCAAGGGGCCCCCGCGGCGTGTCCGGTGCTCCCGGCGTTCCCGGGGCCCCCGGGCCCCCCGGTCCAAACGGATACTGCGAGTCGTCACAGTGCGTCCTGCCCATGGTGGCGGCGCCGGTCTCTGCGAAGGAGTCCGGGATGAAGGGTCCGGCTGAGATGTGAGGAGGGTCCGGACGGGAAAACAGAGACTGGAGGACAGAAGAAGTCCTGGAACAAAGACTTGTCTTTGGTTCTGGTTCTTTGACACTTGTTTTGGGTTTTTCTCTTTTCGTGGGTCCCATTGATCTGCGTTCATGTAAATGTGTCGATACGCTAAATTACACTGCTGGATAACGTTCATTTTGTTTGTGAGCATCTTTGTCATTGAGCCACTGAAAGCGTCCCCTGAGTTCCGTCCTCGTGTCCTCGCGTCCTCGCCTCTCTGTGATGGGACAGAGGAAACCTCTCCGGCAGCGGTACATGACTTATTTATTACAGAAGGTTCGAGTTGTACAAAGGAGGAAATAAACACGTTTTGATAACCGCTTGCATTTTTTCCTGCAGAGAAAATCTGATCCTGCGGCGGAACCAAAGCCGACCTTCCGTCTGACGTTTAGTCATTTAATTATTATAACTAAGAAGAAAAAAATCTGGTGTTAATAGAAATAAAATAAAAAAACGTCACGGAGCCTCCGTGACGTCATAACCTTTGCGTACGGAATCTGCTGGTTGGAGGACGTTTGATCTTCCCAGAATGAGGCGGAAGCTGTTGAAGAAATGACCACAAGGGGGCGCGCGAGATACGAGGAGGCGACGTCACGGCTTGTCACCTCCAACAAGGACTAGAGAAACAGCTGGATGAATAAACGTCTGACGACGGGGCGTGGTCTAACTTACATAATAAATAGAGACAAAACATCTGGATCCTCCAGTTCTGGGTCGTTTCTGATTCATTTTTGGAGTCTTATAAAACCCTTCGAGCTATTTGTCTCTAAATAAATTAATCTCCCCGTGCAGCACCTTGAATTCCTTCCTTTCACAGCACAGAACACAACCCGCCGTGGGGGCGGGGCTCCACAACACGCTTCCTGGACTTGAACAGAAGCGCCCACTCGTGATTGGCTTTCAGCGTTTCATTTAATGTACTCACAAGTTGGTGAACACGTACTTGATCGCTCACTGTACTAAATCACACGTCCATCGATAGTATAAATAGCCAACCGAATATTAAGAGTACACACGTTTCCAAATACATAAAATCATCAAGTATCCAAGTTTTAAGTTACGGACATCAAATAAAAGTCCAGTTTGAAGCGAGGGAAAGAATAAATCACATTCTGGACAGGTCACCGGTAAACAATGGTCGATAGAGATAAACAAAGGATGGATTCCTCCACAAATATTGCAACAATGAAGCGTTTCATTTTAAAAAGTTACTAAAAGGATGAAGTGAGTGTCGGATTTCAAAGGCAACGATTCTTCTGTTCCGAGGAGAGAAACTGAACCTTCTCAGACTCCGCCTCCACATCGATCGGAAGGCTGACCTCTGACCCGATGCACCAACCGGCCGATTGAATCTGATTGGATGCAGAAAATCAAATGACCTGAAGTCTTACGACGACACGCGGTTCTGGTTCAGGCGACTTCTTTTGACACTTGGACGCAGGTGAGTGTAGAACATAATGGGCGGGGCCCCTGTGGCTGGGGGGCGTGGCCCGGCTCGGGCTCTACTGGATGCAGCAGGTGTTGCGGTGGCCGTTGGAGTCTTTGAAGCGCAGGCGCATCTTGGGCCGATACTTCTCCAGGTAGAACAGCTGCTTGCTGTTGAAGGCGCCGCGCCGCTTCCTGGAGGAAACACGGCGTCAGTTCAACGCCTCCGGGCCACGCCTCCAGGCCACGCCCAGCGGCGCCGCTCTACTTACTGTCGGATGAACTGGACAGCATCTTCGTACTTCATCCCGCATTCGATCAGGGCGAGCGCGACCAGAACCGGAGCCCTGCAGGCAAACAGAACCGGAGATAAAGGAGCGGCGAGCGATGATGTCATCACTGAATAAATCAATGTGTGTGTGTGTGTGTGTGAGAACAGAGACACGCCCACCTCCCCAGCCCCGCCACACAGTGGACCGCCACGCAGCAGCCAGGCTCCTCCCTGAACTTCAGCTTCAGCAGGTTCAGCCAATCATCCACGATCTGGTTAGAGGGCGGGGCTCCATCATCAAACGGCCAATCCTGGAGGACAAGCAGAGAGAGGGAAATGATGTCATCAGAAGTGGGAGGCGGAGACAAGCGGCACGCAAGTACCGGCGCCATCTTGGAAGGAGGCGGGACTCTGTCGGGTCGTCATCTACCGGGTCACTGACCCGCTTAATGAAGTCAGAACCACAACCCGGGTTAACGGTCAGGCAAAGATCCGACCAAACTCACCAGAACCTGGATGCCTTCCTTCACCACCAGGGCGGCGTCATAGGTGGCCTCGCAGACTCTGACCACAGTCGTCACGCCGTACTTCTTCAGCTCCTGGAGGACGGCGGCAGAAGACACGCGTCTCAGAACCAGCCTAAGCCCGGCCCGGCGCCGGCGACCCGCGGGCTTACCTCGATGAACTTGTTCAGGGTGGCGTTGGTGGGATTGTGGGTAATGAGGAACCTCATGTTCTTGTACGTGATCTCCACGGGGGCCGGTCGGTTCATACGAGCCATCGCGGCGAGAAAAGAAAAAGGCTTCCCCAGAAAGACGGACGTAAACGCTCGGAGGGAACGCCAAACAAAAGCGTCCGGACCCGGACCCGGACCCTCGGCTCTTCAGGGTCGGCGAGGCGACGCGAGGGGGGGGCGTGAGAGCGAGACGGAACCGAAGACCCTCTCCTTTGGGCTCAAACTAAAGAAAGGGGAGGCGGGTTCCACCTTGTTCAGGCAGGGCGCAGCGGGAGGAGTTACCCCATCCAGGCCGAGGCGTCGCTGGTTCTGGGAGGCCGACCCGGTCCGCCAACGCTCCGGGCTCTCCTGTGGCTCAAGCGAGTGGGATGGATGGCGAGTCGGGCTGTTCACTCCGCATCGGCGGCGTGCTGAGCCTGGCAGTAGTCCCCACTGCCCTTCAGAAACTCCATAAATGTACGACCCAGAACACCACAGAACTGCTGCAGGACAGAGGACAGGGCTTCAGAACCAGAACCGGAACCAGAACACCACAGAACTGCTGCAGGACAGAGGACAGGGCTTCAGAACCAGAACCAGAACCGGAACACCACAGAACTGCTGCAGGACAGAGGACAGGGCTTCAGAACCAGAACCAGAACCGGAACCGGAACCGGTGGAGAAACACGACCAGCTGGGCAACAACAGAACACCACAGAACTGCTGCAGGACAGAGGACAGGGCTTCAGAACCAGAACCGGAACCGGTGGAGAAACACGACCAGCTGGCAAACAACAACAACAGCACAACACAGAGCTGAGGAGGAAGAGGAGCCAACGAAGAAGCGCTGCCCCCTAGTGGACGCATAACGCAGCGATCCTACAGGCACGGATCAGCTTGTCGGATCAAACGCGCACCTTTTCACAGCAGAACAATAAACGGGCCTTAAACTGAACGCATCAAGTAGGACGCGAGGTTCGAGTCCCGACTGAACACATAAAGGTGTCTTATTGGAGGAGCTTCCGGCGGGCAGGTGAAGCAGAAATTAGGACCCACTGTCCCGCAGGTTACGTAAAGTCTTACCCAACTGCTGGGGGACAACAGAAAGGACAAGAGTCCAACACGACGCCTTCAGATGGTCCCCAGTTCGGCCCGACATGGGTTCACTGCCCCGGTTATTGCCCTTTACACGCGTAAAAGGTGCAGCAACCTGCTTATCACACCGGCTCCAAACACTGACGCTTACGTGGCCTCGGTAATCCGGTATTTTCCGGTAGGAACCAGTTCCGTGTGGAGAAATGTCGGGCAGCGAACCAAACACGGAGATACCAGGAGGCCGATGACGCGCCGCGCTACGCTGCTGCTGGGCGTCCTTTGTGTGAGGAACCGCTGGGCGCCATCGCGGAGCATTAGCGGCTAGCGAGGAGCCCGAGCCCGGCCCACGGGCGACGGACGCCGCGCCTCGGTGACGCGGCGGGGACTCGGCGTGACGAAAGACGTCGGTTTCATCCAGGGAGAGCCTCCCGAGCGCCGAGGCCCGGAGCAGCCGCGCTACCTGGCTAGCGTCAGGGCTAGCGTCGGGGCTAGCGCCGGGGCTAGCGTCGGGGCTAGCGCCGGGGCTAGCGTCGGGGCTAGCGTCGGGGCGAGCTGCGCCGGAGCAGAAACAAGATGGCGGCCGCGAGCGGCGCGCCACTCACCGGGATGTGCTTACTCATTGAAGACTGTTGCTCAATCATGCAGCCGGTCCCCGGGAAAACGTCAAGCTGGCGGGCGGTTCTTCACCATGCAACCCGGCGATGTCTGTCCGAGCGGAGCCGAAGTCGACTGCGACGTCCCCGCGACGCTGCCGAGGAAGGCGGAAACGACTTCCTGTCAGGACCTTCACAATAAAGCACCCCTAGTTTGTTAGCGCGAACCTCCAAGGAGCTGCTTACCCTCCTAACTGGATCTACACCGTCCCCATGGTGATCTGGATCACCATCAAGAGGTTCTAAGGGGTTCTTGGTATCTTTGTAGTTTTATTTATAATTATTTATATAAATCTATTTAAATGTATTTAAATGTGTATATATATAATTTCCCAGGTCTGGGATAAATAAATAATTCATATTTTATTTTATTATATTCTAAAAAGGAGATGTTTTTCAGATATTCGTGATTAAAGTATGCCATTATTGCCAATTCACGCTTGTCTCAGCCCACCTTTTACTTTGAAGAGGAACCGACGGAACCTGCTGTTGTCTTTGTTTAATTGCCTCCAGCTTGGCCGATCTTTAAAACCCCACCCTGAAGTCGTGAGGCGTTCTGCCCAGACATCTCCCTGCGCTATGACGCACGGGTCGCGCTGTGCGCGGCTGCGCGGCTGCGCGCTGAGGCGCGACTGTTCCCTCACCTGATGACGCAACGTGCGGACACAGAGCGTCTTTCGGGGAATTATTTACTCGCTAACATTCTTCCAGCACTGATATGGAAGGAGTGTCCATCCTGGAATGTCGCCACGCTGGGACCATGAAGGTGTGAAAGTGACCCCCCAGAGGAGAGTCCGGCGTCCCAGAGCGGCTGCTCACAGGAGCGTGTAATTTGTTAGTTTTGTTGCACCATTATAATTACACGGTGATAAACGGGCACAATGATCAGTGATCTCGCGCTGCCAGCCCTTTAACGCGGGCGCTGCCACCAACCACAGCTTTTGTCTCTGCTTTCATGTCACTGAAAGGAACACTTGTGCTCCACACTTCTCTGGAAGCACCATCAGAGCTGCTGAGTTCTGCAGTTTCACTCCACAAAGACATCAAACAGCACTGAACTGTCCTCCGGCAGCCAATGAGCTCAAAGCAGCGGCGCTCCAGTGTCCACCGGCAGCCAATGAGCTCAAAGCAGCGGCGCTCCAGCGTCCACCGGCAGCCAATGAGCTCAAAGCAGCGGCGTTCCAGTGTCCGCCGGCAGCCAATGAGCTCAAAGCAGCGGCGCTCCAGTGTCCGCCGGCCGCCGTTTCCTGCTGAACGCCCGTGAGAATTTTCTAATCCGTCACCATTGTCCCAATTGTCTATAAACATTATTGTGCGACTGACGCTCTGCCTTCACAGGAGGGCTATGAAACCTGAAATCGGGGTGGATGAAAGATTATGAAGCATGCGTGAAGCTAAAGATCTCAAGGTAAACACCTGACCTTCGCCTGTGTCCGAGCCACTAGATTTGACCTTTGCCTCTCACCGTACTTGTGATGGCTCCATCGTGTTTTCCAGGAGGGCCAGAGTCGAAGCAAAGACCAGATAGATGGAACAGGGATGAGCCTGGGCCAGAAGAAGGGCGTGAGGGTAACTGGGAAGCGTGCTCCTCCGGCGGACTGGGGCAGCGACGGGAGCGCTCCATGCATTGTCCACGCTCCCACAAGCATCCCTGCACCTCCAGACACCCCCGCCGTCATCTCCATTGGTCATTTGCCTCACCGGCCACCGGAGCATGCCCAGGATCCCGGGACGGATGACTCCGCCGTTCAGGACATCTGGACCAGAGAGGAGTCTTCTCAAACCAGGGTGTCCTACAGCGACATGGGGATCCCTCGCCAGACCATGGAGGAGCTGAAGACCATACTGAGGGAGAGTCCTCTGCTTAGCCAGGGAAGAGCTGATGAGAGGCCAGCTAGTCCCTACATGCCCTTCCCCCGAGTCGGCGGCGGCGGGAACAGGAGGCCTGACGGATGGGCGGACGACGGAAACCCCAACAGACCGTTCTCTACCTTCAAACCACTTTCTAACTCTTCCAGAAGGGGGCCCAGCTCCGGAGGCAGCGCCTCTATTCAGCTGCCCTCCAGCGTGGATTCATCCAGCTCATTCACGCCAGACGGCGGCACAAAGAGGCCGCCTGGAGTCAGGCCGCTCACAAACGCTGGCGGCGGAGCCGGGGGAGAGACCGGAGCTTCTCACAGAGGTTGGTGAACCGTTGGTCCACATTGGGATTTCTCTGAGGAATTAAACGGTGTGGAACCTTATCGCACCCGTCTGGACACACAGATTTAGTCTTTGATCCAATTCAGACCAAGATGCATCCGGAGCTGGGCTCGTCCGTCGTGACTTGGAGCCAACCGGACGTGGCCTGGACTCCCCCGGAGCTTTGACTTCATGCGTATGTCTATTTTTAACATGCGGTCATCCACAGATAACGGGAACGAGATCATCGAGTTCTTCGGGAACCAGAGGTTCACTTCAGCCATGGAGCAGATCAAGCAGCAGATCGCCGGAGAAAACATCAACTTCGTCCGCTTCGAGGCCACCGACCTCCACGGGGTGTCCCGGTCCAAGATAGTTCCCGTCCGCTTCTTCCACGTAACCAGTCACTCAATGAATGAATGAATGAATGAATGAATCCACCCATCCATCCATCCACCCGTCTCCTCCACAGGAGAAAGCAGTCCATGGAGTACCGATGCCGAGGAGCTACTTGGAGCTCACCCTCAGCCCCAAGAGCAACGAGGTGGACAACGCCCCCGCCGCCAACTTCAGCAGCGATGTCCTTCTGATCCCTGACCTGTCGACCTTCAGGGTCCTCCCCTGGGCCGAGCAGACCGCCCGGGTCATCTGCGACCCCTGCACAGTAACGGGAAGCCCCCTTCGCACCTCGCCGCGCCTCATTGCCAAGCAGCTCCTCGGCCAGCTCCAGAGCATGGGCTTCTCCTTGCACTCCTCCTTCACCTACGAATGCTGCGTCCTGGGAGCGCCGGAGCGGCTCGGCCCGAAGTCGCTCATGTTCCCGGCCACCACCCTGCTCAGCAACCACGACCTGCCCTTCTTCCAGCAGCTGGTGGACAGCATGTACTGCATGGGGGCGGACATCGACAGCATCGCCTCGGCGAGCGGCCCCGGCCAGATGGAGATCAACCTGAGGCCGGAGTTCGGGATCGCCGCCGCGGACAGCGCCTTCACCTTCCGCACCGGTATCAAGGAGATGGCTCGTAAGCACAGCTACATCGCCAGCTTCTTCACCGATAACGGCCTGTACAACGCCGGGGTTCTGTCGCACAGCCTGCGGGACGCCAACGGCCGACGCGGCCTCTTCCAGAACGGGGAGAAGGCCGACGATCTCTCCGAGATCGGCAGGAAATGGCTGGCCGGGCTCCTCGCCCACTCTGCGGCGCTGAGCTGCCTGATGTCGCCCGGCCTCGGCTGCCGGAGTCACATCGCCAAGGCGGTCAGAGATCCCAAACGAATGCTGTGCGCCACCTGTGGCTGCAACGACAACAGCAGCTCCTTCAACATTAAGAGTCACGGCGGCCGGGAGACGCACATCGACAACAAGCTGGGCTCCGCCATGGCCAACCCTTACATCGTGCTAGCCGCCACCGCCGCCGCCGGACTGGACGGCATCAGGCGCAACCTGAACGTCGACGGCGTTCTGATCAGGGCTCCCAGCCAGCAGAAGGAGTTCGCCATTCCGGTGAAGCTCGACGAAGCTCTGGAGGCTCTGGGCGAGGATCACGTGATGCGCAGCGCCCTCGGAGAGCCGTTCGTTCAGTATTTCATCGCCATGAAGAAGTTCGAGATCGAGACCCAGGAGCTGGACGATGAGAGGAACAAGTGCTTAGAGTATTTCATCTAGAGATCCCGAAACATCCACCAGTCGCACAAAAAAAGCAGAAGAAAACGCTCGTGTGTTCGCTGTATTGATTCCTGATTATTACTTTGCAGGTTATAGTTCTGAGTTATTTCAAAATAAAGGCATGCGTGCTTCAACAATGCTGCTGTCGTGTGTCTTTTGTTGTGCTATTTCTGTAATTATATATTATTATGTACACAATGAAAGAATAAAGTCATATTACAAGAATAGAAGAAAGTCAGTATTACAAGAGTAAAAACACAATTTAATTAAAAAGTACAATATTAAATGAATAAAATCGTAATTTACCAAGAAAAGAAAATCCTAATATGACGATTGTAGTTATGACTTTATTCCTGTTATATATATATATATATTTGTAATGAGCAACTTCAATCTCAAAGCTGTTGTTCAAACATGTACGTGAAAAAAGTAGCTGACAAAAATAACATATCAAGATAAAATAAGTTTTAAGCCTGATTTTAAACATTTATCTTTTCATCTTTTCATGTAATGTTCATTACCACCTCTTGGGGGCGCTGGTGTCGCTGCTGACTGTGCTTCGTCTCGTCCAAACTAAAGAGGCTTTCATCTCTGAACAAATCAAGACACACTGGAAACCAAAATGTCATTACAAAGAGTTTTTAGCTCGGTTTTCACATCTTTCCATTCAATTGCATTTTCTTCCCGCTTCAGACGTTTATAGTATTGAAAACATTTATTTTAATATGTACAAACTCACGAGATGGCTCCTAAACAAACCTACAACTGTTTCTGAAACCAAAACATGAATATCTTTCAATGAGCATCAGCTGATTCACATTATTGCCATTGATTTATTGTAAAATAAGGATCGATGACGCGACACCTCCCTGAACCTGAACCCAAACCCGAACCCGAACCCGAACCAGGCACCTCCTGGAGCCTCGGCTGGTGGTGCAATCTGGTTGACGGTTGAGCAACCAATGACAGACATCCCATAGCATATGCATTGTATGTCTTTACAGTTGCATGGAGCTGCACCCAAATGTAACGGAGCCCATCCCGGACGCTGGACTTCATTGGTACTTCCCACCTAGCTTCCCTCCAGCATCTGCTAGACCTGGTTTTAGCAGTAAACGCTTTGCATCCTCGCTTCGGTACATTTAGTCCCGGATGAGACACACAAACCGTGTTCGTCTCCTCTGCTGAGCACGCCTTCTGTCTCGTCTTCTCTCAGCTCTACTTGTTCTTGCTCATAAAGCTTCCGACTCGGTGCATGAATCGTCCCAGCTTGTTGTCGGAACCACTTTGTGTCTGAGGAAAGCCGGACTCAAGTCTGTTGAGTGAGGATCCTCTGTCTTTCGGGGCATGTTCAGGGGGCAGTAAATATTCATATCGACTGTAGGCATTCTGTCCCTGGTACTGGGCGGCCGGGTCCTCGTCCAGAGCGCTCCCAGACCCACGATCCTGCGCCGCCGAAAGGCCCGTCTTCCTTTTGCTGGGACGTTGAGGAGATAACTTTGAGAATGGAGACCTTTGCTTCTCTGGCTCTGCTGGACCGCTGCAGATGTTTGAGGACCGGTAGTCATCGGTTGTTCGGTCTGCAGGAGGCACCCTCACTGGTTGGTTCGAGCCAGAAGGGTTCTTGGTTCTCATTGAGGCCTTCCGTTGTTGGGACTTCTCTTCCTTTTTGGATGCTTTCTTTTCATCTGATGTGAGGAGTGAATACATTTTCATTCTCAAGGAGTTCTTCCTCTGCAGGGTTGGTTCCTCGTACCGTATTTGTTCCTTTTCTGCATGACTTCTCTTAGCTTCCACTGAATACTGAGCCCCTGCAGAATCCTTTGGTCCAGTCAGGACCTCATTTGATGTTGACCTGCGTCCTCCCCGGAGAGCTGAGCCGGAGGTTTTGGTCACATTCTCTCTAGAACCATGGCTTCCCCTGGATTGGTTCTGACTCTTCATAGAGTTCTCCTTTGGACCAGCTTTCTCTTTCTTGGAAAGCTCTTCTCGTTCGACTCTAAATCCAGCGGAACCTGAGGTGTTGACACGTGTGTTTGAACCCTCCTTCTCTTCAGGGATTTCCCTCAGAGACTCCATCAGTCTTGGATGCTGGACATTGAGACCACCGGACTGCAAATGTGGAAGCTTGAGCGAAGAGTCCTTTGATCTGACACGTAACTCTCCTGCTGAGGTCGTCCGGGAAAGAGGATCCTGCGTGGTCTTTGGATCCGACAACATTTTGACATCATAGTAAGAGACGGACCTCTGGCCATCAGTGAGGACCCTTTCCTGATTTAGCTCGATCTCATGATGATTGGTTGGCTCCCGGATGCAACCATTTTGACCATTCGGTTCTAATTCTGCCCCACTTGTGTCCGGACCTTTTTGTGGGGACTTAAAGGCAGGTCTCTCCTTCAGATACAAAGACCTAAAGTACTCCTGGCTCTGCCTGGCGCTGGGCTGGTCCTGCAGACTGAGCCTCTTTTGCCTCATGTCTTCTATTCTGGACTTGATGTCCCTGGACTTGCTGTGAATCACCTGTGACTGGTGCTCGTTCAGCCCCGTGTTGCTGCCGTACGGCGACGTCACCGTGGATACTGCGTCGCACGACGCATCTAGAGGCGTATCACTGTCGTTCAGGTACGTGTCCATCTTCCACTTGTGGAGCGACGTTTCAGAGTTGAACGGTATCAGGTTCTGGTCCGCTCCATAGCGAGTCCGGTGCCTAAGATGCTGCTGGGACAACCTATTTGGCAGCAAAAAGTCGCCAACCCCCCTCGAATTCGATCCAGTCCTCTCAGGAGCAACTCCAGGGTCCTTGTTCGCCATCCTCAGGCGAATCATGGAGTTTAACTTCTGCAGCTCCCCACCGTAGCTGTACCCCCGCACCATGTTCCCCACGTCAGGACAGTGGCTTTGATGCAGTTTCTCCTGGACACTGATGCCCCTGGACAACATAGCGGCATTGCCAAACCGGTCATTTTGGGCGCCTCGCACGCCGTACAACCCTCTGGATTTCAGGTGGATCTGATGGAGCGAGAGCTGGCTGGAGCTCGGGCTCTGCAGGGCCACAGGTTTCCTCGGGGGCGGGGAGAAATCCCTCTCCCTGGACTGAAAGACTGGAACTGTAGAGCGAGCATACAGTCTTCGAAACTCCTCGTCGTAAGAGCCCACCAGCTGACCCGTGACCACCAGGACCATGCTGAGGTTGATCTTTTCAAACAACCAAGTGTAGCTGAAAAAGAAAAAACAGAAGTAAACATTTCAAGACTTTATATCGATCCTTTCGTTTTCTTCCGTTGCGTTTTGAAAAGGTTCTGCTTTCATACGAGAGAGTTCCTGAAATGATGGTCGGAACACGGACGTGCCTGATAACGTCAATCCCAGAGTCGCTGATTCTCATCACAAGGTTTTACACCGGTAGCATTAGCATGAAGCGCCTTCCCAACCCAGACGGGACCGGTCGAGAGACTTCGGCCTCGGCTTGGGTTTCATTGGCTGACCTGTATGTTCCATATATAACCGTCTGGCAGTCTATCAGGATGAACTTCTGCTGCAGGTCTCCGTGGAACTTCATCCCAGACCGACACAGGTACTGCTGACCCTGAACCGTCCGGACACGAAGGTTCTGATGAGACACAAAGAGAGTCAGGGTAGAACCGCGCTGTGGACGAAGACGCTGAAGCGTCCTTACCTCGACCCGGAGGACGGAGAACCCACACAGACGGGTCAGGACTGTTTTTCCTTTTTATACTTTATTGATAATGGCCGTTTGGACTTTCATTTTTGTTAAAAGCAAATTCCAGGAGTTTCAACATGAAGAATAAAAAGCCGCACCTCTTTGAAACGTTGAGGAGCTCGACCCTCGTCTGAGGTGAATCCCGCTCACAGAACGAGTTCACATTTTACTTGTTTCTATGGAAACTAAACACAAAACATCCCCCAAACACCAAAGTAGAACGTTACCTGAAAACAGTTAGTTTGAATATTAAATCAGATGCACAGATTTGACTTCAAACAAGAGGGTTTAAGGGTCGATTATAAAGAACAGAGTCCTAAGACACACGCACACACACACACACACACACACACACACACGTCAGTGAATCTCACGAGCCGCTGCTGTTGGTTTGACGTCGTGTTTGTTTGGACAGGTAAAGCTCTGCTGCTGTTTAACAGGAAAATCCGGCCCGGCTAGCAGTTCAGTCCTGCGGCTGCCGCGTCCGTCGCCTACGGTCATGACAGGAATAGACGGCCGAGGAATGCGGAGAAATTCCACAAGGGTGTGGAGAAAACCTCTCAATCCGAAACTGCTGCTGTCTAAGGAAGGACGGTCCTGAAACAGGAACCGGTCCACACTGCTGGATCCAGATCCACTGAACCAAACTTCCAGTGAGTTCTGGGTCCAGCCTGGGGTCTCCATCCGAACCCAGAAACAGGACTGGTGAGGCTCACGTCAGCCGCTTCGGTGTTCCGGATCAATCAACTTTCGATCGATTTGCTTTCACCTCAGGAATACCAAGTGTCAAAAGTCACCTCTCCGGTACAGAGATCTCTGCAGGAGGTTCTGTGCCAGAGCGCCTCATTCCAGACGCAGAATGGGCCCAAGTTCAGCTTGTAACCATGGAAACAAAAAGGTTACGCTGCAGGAGGGAGCCCCGATGGACAGACCGTCAGCACATTCACAACGGAGGACGAGCTTCAAGCGGCGCCTCAGCGTTTCCGCCGGTCTTTGCTCGTCTTCCTCGTTCTCACCTTCACGTCTTGGAGGTTGACGCCCACCCTGTGGGACATGGCGAGGAAGCTGCTGAAGTGGTCGTCGTCCAGGAGGATGTAGACCGACACCCCCCGCAGCGTGGCGGCGATGAGCTCTTTGAAAATATCAAAGTCGGTGAAAACATCCATCGCTATGGCGATGACCTGGAGAAAACAAGGCTGGAGTTAGACGAGAATCGACGGACAGTTTGTGGTCTTTGTGTGTGTGTGTGTGCGTGTGTGTGTGCGTGTGTGTGTGCGTGTGTGCGTGTGTGTGTGTGCGTGTGTGTGTGTGTGTGTGCGTGTGTGTGTGCGTGTTTGTGTGTGCGTGTGTGCGTGTGTGTGCGTGTGTGTGTGCGTGTGTGCGTGTGTGTGTGTGCGTGTGTGTGCGTGTGTGTGCGTGTGTGTGTGCGTGTGTGTTTGTGTGTGCGCGTGTGCGTGTGTGTGCGTGTGCGTGCGTGTGCGTGTGTGTGCGCGTGTGTGTGTGTGTGCGTGTGCGTGTGTGTGCATGCGCGTGTGTGTGCGCGTGTGCGTGTGTGTGCGTGCATGTGCGTGCGTGCGTGTGTGTGTGCGTGTGTGTGTGTGCGTGTGTGTGCGTGTGTGTGTGCGTGTGCGTGCGTGTGTGTGTGCGTGTGTGTGCGTGTGTGCGTGTGTGCGCGTGTGTGTGTGTGCGTGTGTGTTTGTGTGCGTGCGTGTGCGTGTGTGTGCGCGTGTGTGTGTGTGTGCGTGTGCGTGTGTGTGCATGCGCGTGTGTGTGCGCGTGTGTGTGTGTGCGTGTGTGTGCGTGTGTGTGTGCGTGTGTGTGCGTGTGTGTGCGTGTGTGTGTGCGTGTGCGCGTGTGCGTGTGTGTGCGTGCATGTGCGTGCGTGCGTGTGTGTGTGCGTGCTACAGGTAAAGTACCCCGACCTCCTCCGGTAAACGCGTGCAGCGCATCCACCTGTCAGGCCTACCTGTCTCACATTGACCCCTCACCTGCCTGGCCTCCTGCACCTGCTTCCGGACCACGTCCTTAATGCTCGGTGCGTTTTGGCGGGGGGGCTGGAACAGCAGGCTGATGCTCGTGTCCACGCCCTCCAGGGAGACCTCGGGCCAGCCCAGCTCCAGGTCGGGAATCTCCTCGTCCGATTCGGTCGGGAAGTACGTGGACTGAGGAGCCACGTCCTTGGGCCGCTTCCCGTCCGTGTCATCCTCCAGAACCGGCGACTCGGCGTTCTCCAAAATAAACAGGATCTCCTCGTCCGACAGCAGGTGGCTGATCTGCTCCTCCCCGAGGAACTCCTCGTAGGCCTCCTTGCCTCCACAGAGCAGGGCGTAAATGGCCAGCCGGTAGCCCTCCTTGTAATGCGGCTGGACGTAAACGGGCTCGCCGTCGTCTTTCAGGGAGGACAACCCGGACAGGCTGGATTCCATAGATGCCCGAGTGTGTCCACGACCGTCCTCTGGCTTACCTTCGGTCTGACAACTTACAGAATTAAAACAGAAAGCGTCATCGCAAGAGTCCTTGTCACATCAAGCGACAAGAACCTGTCCGGCAGGTGTGTCTCACCTGGAGACAAATCGCACGAGGCATGTGGCGTCTTGTGGAGCGACGCGATGAACAAGCACGAACTGGAAGCGTCTCTGAAGTCACCGCGGCAGGTTAAAGGAACCTTCCTCCGTCGTCCCCGCGCCTGAGACTGCACCGACGCCTCGGACGCGGAGTCCATCCTACCTGCAGCACGGAGGCGTGGGGTCTGAACAGCCCTCTCACGTACTGCAGCAAACCCCGCCCACCTGGATAGGTCTGTGTACCTATCCAGGTGAGAGCGGCGCCTCCTGACGTATCTGGGTTAGAGGGATTACTCACAAAGACAACAGGCGGAGGCTGATAAGTCGACTTTATTGGCGTCACAAAGCGCTGCTGCCTTTATTCACAGGATCAAACGCAGGAACCCTCGCACCCACTAACCCCCCCCAAAGAAAATGTATAGATGCGTCCCGCTCGAGCAGCCGAGTGGGAGGTGCAGCTTGTGCAACAGAAGCGTCTACCTGGGGCTGAGAGTCAGGTGGGCGACCCGAACAGGACCGACTGGATCTGCAGCCACTGGGGGAACTCCGAGGCCCCCCAGCGGACGGTTTCTAGCAGCGACTACGTCTACATCAGCTCGAACGCGCTTTCACACTCGCGCCATCCATCCGCCGTCGGCACCGCCGCCTACTTCCTGGGCGGGGTCGGAGACTTCATGGATCTAGTCGGGGTGGGAGACTTGGCGCCGCGAGATGAAGCCGGGGTCGGAGACCTTGGGGACGGCGTTGGAGATTTGGAGCCCGGGGTGGAAGCGGGGGCCGGGGTCTTGGGGGCGGGCGTGGCGGTCGGGCTTTTGGGCTGCCCCAGTTTGGGCTCAGGAATCTTCTCCCCGTGTTTGTAGACGCTGACGGTGATCTCCACGAACTCGCCGCCGTACTTGTTGCGGACGTTGATGCTGTACTTCCCAGAGTCGTCGGGGGTGACCTTGTTGATGACGAGGCTGGCGAACTTGCCCCCGTCGAACGTGACCTTGGTGTGTTCGTTGGAAGCCACCTCCTGCTCGTTCTTGAACCAGGTGACCTCGGGGGTCGGCTCGCCCCACACGGTGCAGGTCAGGCTCAGAGACTGCAGGGAGCCCAGAGACACGGTCAGACAGGACGTCTCGACGGAAACTCACAGAACCAATCGGTCCGTCAGGGCAGCCGTCGCCATGACGACTGACCAAAATTCTACCTCAAGCTGAATACAAATGAATCAAAGTTTAGGTGAAACCAGTGGAAACGGACGACCCTTTATCTGGACCCACCTACGGAGCGAAGGGGCTCCTCCTGGTCACATGACCGACCCCGCCGGGTTTTAAAGGGACGGGGCCGGTTTAATACGCCTCACACACAACTGTGATGATAGACCCGCCTCGCACCTCGCCGTGGGCCCGGTTAAACGTCAGCAGGGCGTCGGGCGCTGAATAAATCTCTGCTTGGACTTTAGACCGGAGAGCTGGAGCTAATCTGAGCGACCTGATAAGACGTCTGCGGGTGAATGCGCGGCGGTGTCCTCCCCTAAATCTGTCCCTCACCTTCTCCTCCATAATGGTGACGACGTCAGGCAGACCTCCGACCACTCTGCCGCGGTCTGAGGAGAGACGAGGGACAGCGTGAGGACAGGGACAGGGACAGGGACAGACACAAAGCTCAGACAGTCCCAGAGAGGAGGAATGTGGAACTCCCCCTGATGACACTTAGCTCGGCCGCAAAGCCGCCGTAACAACACCGAGAATGCTCGACACGAGCGTCGTCGTGGTGACGAAGATGGACTCACTCTTCTCAGCGAACGCAGCCGCCCTAAACAAAAACACAAAGGCCGACAGGTTTCATGAGTACGACCGGGGTCAGCCCAAAGACGCCGGCTCACCCGCGGTGTGAACACCTACTTGAGTCTCAGGTACTCCTCGTGGGCGTCGGTGTAGGCTGCGGCGAGACGACAGAGTCACGAGCGATGAAGTCACACGGCGACGGAAGCGTGAGCGGGACGCGGCAGAGTGGCTCACCTTGTCCGGAAAGGTCAAAGGTCCTGGTGTGGGTCTTCACGCCGTCCGAGATCTGGATGGAGTAGTGACCCTTCTCCTTGTCGGACGGGTCGCAGATCTGCATCCAGGCCATCTCCGCCGTGCCGCCGATCCTCATCTTCTCCGAGGAGGCGATCTTACTCTCCCTGCAGGGTTTAGGTCACAGGAGGTCAGGAGGCCTATAACGGAGGCTCGGGGGGAATGGGCTGCCTGGTGGAGCGCTTAAATATCTCCTCATTAAGATACGGATGCGATGACGTAATGGTGAGTGGGCGGGGCCACGCCGTACTTGTGTTTCCAGACCGTCTTCATCTCCTCGGTGTAATACTTCATGTAGCACTGGAGCCTGATGCCCTCTGGGGTGCACTGCAGCACCAGCTCGGAGGCCGACGCCCCTGAAGGAATGAAAACGCTGTTAAATGGTGCGTTCAAGGGCCGCGTGTTCACCCAATCACAGAGGAGGTGGTGCAACGTCACGCCGTCCGCTCCAGAAAGGAGCGGCAGAGGAATCTGATTGGCCGACCCAAATGCCGCTCCATCATCTTTAATTATATGCAACCCCTTGGACACGCCCCTGCATTCAAAGCCAATCAAAGACATCTGATGTGACGACACAACTCACCGGCGATCTGGGCGATGGCGTTGATGATGTCATCAAACACTGCGGGCAAACAGAGAAACACGAAAGCCATGAAGGGGTGTGTACTACGACAAGAAGCCCCGCCCCCGTGTGGACGGCGAGGCTTTACCTTGACCCGAGACGTCGAACGCAGACGTGTCCTTCCCTCGGGTGTCGCTCAGGACGGCCTTGAAGACGCCCTGGTCCTTCCTGGAGAACTGAGAGACGCATCGACGTGCGGAATGAGATTCACGGTCCGGCCATGCGGCCGATTTACCGGCAGGACGACGCGGCGGCCGTTACCAGGGCGATGGGAAGAGCGCAGGCTCCTGACATGACGCTGGGCGGAGTTTCGGGAACAATTTCCTCCTCCTCCTTGTACCAACGGAAAGCCGTGTCCTTCTGGACGTTGGCCACCTGACACGGGAAGACAGGATTAGGTTTGCGGAGAGGAGAAGCCGCCGGACGGGCCGGAGAGGAAACGGGTTCGCCGTCACCTTGCAGGCCAGCGTGACGGTGCAGGCGTCGGTGACGGTGAAGTACAGGTACTCGGAGAAATGCGGGCCTGAAACGGCAAAGTCGGGACGTGAAGAGCAACAATGGACGCCGAGGACGCGACGGGACAGGAGACCTGCCGTCTGCCCCACGGAGACAATTCCACCGGGTTAATCCCAGACAGACACGGACACGACGCGCTCGCCACCTTGCTTCCTGATGTGCTCCTTCCTCTGGAACTCCGCCTCCTTCAGGGCAGCTTTGAAAACTGCAACAGACGTTTCCGACTATCAGTGACGTAGAAGTATTTGGGCTGGCTTGAGGTTCGAGGTGGGGGCGGGGGGCGGGGGGCGGGTCTTACCGTCT
Source organism: Brachionichthys hirsutus (assembly GCF_040956055.1). NCBI lineage: Eukaryota > Metazoa > Chordata > Actinopteri > Lophiiformes > Brachionichthyidae > Brachionichthys > Brachionichthys hirsutus. Next base: position 12,347,734 of record NC_090913.1, read on the forward strand.
CCCACCAGGACCAGGGAGCTCTGGGTCTTGGCTTTGCCGTCGTGGATCTGAACCGTGTAGGTTCCCTCGTTGGCTCTGGTGAACAGATCCACCGTCATCTGGATGATTCCCGTCGCCGCGTCGTGGCTGATCTTGTGTCCCTGAGAGGCGGAGTCATGTTCAGGATAAACCCGCAGGTGATGAAAACGGGACGCAGCCATGATGGAGGTGGCGTGACGGCCGATGAATCCTCAAATCCACCCCAGGCTTTAGCCTACCTTAGCATAGCCTATCGTATCGCTGCATGCTAACCTCGCCGCTGGCGACCTCCTTGTCGTTAACGATGAACCTGTAGGTCACGGCGGGGGACAGCCTGACGGCCTGCAGCCAGAAACGAACGTGACCCTTCTCCAGGATCTCGTAGTTCAGGCCGTGTTTCAGAGGGATGACTGCACGGGGACGAAACGTAGGTTAGAAACGCAGGGCGTGGCGCCGCTGAAGGTGGGCGGGGCTACACGAACACCCACCGGGGTGCCTGATGGCGTGGCTGAGCTCCAACATGGCGTTCAGGGCTGCGGGAGACAATGAAACATGAGCAACAGACTCAAGGCCGGACCTCGCTGCCATTTCCTGCGTCCCCTTTGACCCACCGTCCTCGGTCAGCACGTGACTGGCGGAGACGCCGTCGGTGTCGGTGACCACGACGGAGTACTCGCCCAAATCGTCTTTGTCTGGGTTGGTGAAGGTCAGCCTGGAGCTGGGGAGCGAACGCAGCGGCTATTAATACGCCGACGGCGCCCGTCTACAGCGGAATGCGTTCCCGTTCAGCATCACAAACACCTCCGTCCTAAGGACGGCCTCACCTTCTGCCCCTCGCCGTGGCGGCCGCCCGGGGGCAGGCGCCCATCGGCTCGTAGTTCTTCGACCACACGAACTTGGACGCTTCACAGATCTCACAAGCCTCGAGCGACAGGAAGACGTCGCCGGTTTCCTTGTCCACGCCGGCCGCGATCTCCTTGGTGCCTGAGAAGAACGCCGACGTGAGGATTCCCGGCGGGACGCCGCCATGGTGGGCGTGTTCACGGCGCCGTTACCTGGCAGAGCTCTGGCACAGACCGGCTCAGACAGCTGGGACGCTTTCCCGACCCCGTTGGAATTGGCGGCTCGGACTCTGAACACGTAGGACTCGCCTTCCTCCAGACCGCCCACCTGCAGGAAGACGGTTTTTACCGGTGTCCAACGTGAGCGCAGGATCCCGGCCGGCCGGCCCGCCTCCTACCTGCAGGTAACGGCGGCTCACGGCGTCCTGCTTCAGGGTCCTGAACTCCGGCGAACCCCTCTTGGCCATGTCGATGAAATACCCGGTGACTGCAGACGCTCCGGAGTAGACCGGCGCCTTCCACAGGAGGACCAGGGAGTGGCCCCTGACCTCGCTGAAGCTCAGGTCGTAGGCGGGGCCTGCAGGTAAAGGAGGAGACCGCGTCTTCAACACGCTACGACGGGACAGCCAAACCTTCAGCCAGGTGTGATCCTCTCACCTGGCTCCTCCATGGTCCAAGCTTCACACTTCATCGGGGTGCTGGGAGCCGAGGCCACGCCCACGCCGGCCATGTTGGCGGCCTGTACCTTGAACTCGTAGAAGGTCCCCGCTGTCAGGTTGTCCACCTGAGGACGCAGAGAGACGGTTGTGATCACAGGTGATTGGAGGAGCCGTGGACGGTCCGGGCGAATCCGCTCACGGTGCAGACGCTCTCGGTCACGGCCTGCTGGTTGACCTCCTTCCACGCCACGGCGTCGGCGTCCCGCCTGTCGATGTAGTAGGCGCTCACCTTGGCGCCGCCGCAGTGCTTGGGACGCTTCCAGGCCAGAGTGATGGAGGAGCCGTCGGAGCTCAGCATCGTGATGCCGAAGGGCGCGCTGGGCGTCGCTGCGTCACACGGAACGTTAACCCTTACAGGGAGGATCTACCTGAGGAACCGCACCTGAGCTGCTCCAGGTAACGGTGCGTACGCGTGAACGCTCACTTCACACGGTCGTGTTTTAGTACTTTTCTAGCCGCTGTCGTTTAAGGCGTGATCAAAACCCGTGATGCAGAGTGGGAGTGGACAAAGGGAGCGGTGGGTAAGACAGGTGGAGCTTTCATACGTACCGTACTCCGCCCCTTTACCTGGATGGAGCAGCAAAACAACCGTCAGACCGATCGTGACCTTGAAACGCCCCCTGGGTAAACCCAAACGTTTACCCGCTATACGCCCCCGCCTCGGCTGGGGGTGCGTGCTAACGCTATTAGCTCGGAGGTCTTCATCGCTACAGCTTCTTCTCCGTTGGAAACCCTTTCCTACAGAACCTAATGGCTTTAGTTGGAAGTTGACTCCGCCCTCACCGAGCGCCGGCTCCACGGCGATGGGAGGAGACTCCTGAGACTCGTCACCGAGGCCGAAGGCGTTGACGGCCTGGACGCGAAACACGTAGCTCTCTCCTGGGATCAGGCCGTGCACCACAAACCTGGAGCACAGACGTGCAGATTATTTCAGGTAAACACAAACAGAGGAAAGAAGAGTTTGGATTTTCCTAAAACTTCAACTCGATCGAGGAGGTTCTGTTTGGCACTCCGCCCACCGGAGCTCAGGTGTGAGCTCCAACCGATCACCCACCTGTTGTGTCTGAAGGGTTTGTGGTTGCAGGGGAACCACTGCTTGGCGCCGACGACACGCCCATCGATGTAGTAGCCAATCAGGTTTTTGGGGAGGGTGGGCGCCTCCCACTGGACGAACACGGATGACTTGGTGTTCCTGGTGGCGGCGACCTGACCGGGGGCCGAGGGCACACCTGTTCAAGGGGAAGACAAGCGTTACATTCCGATGCCCACCTCATAATGAACGCCGTAAAAACCCTCAACGGCGGCTCGTTAGCTTAGCCTCCTGGTCCTCGCTAGCTCAGGGTCCTCTTCATCAGCCACATCCCTGCTGCACCCTTACGCTGCATGCAGCGATCACAGGTGCGTTTGCAGTGAAAGGTGAGCTTTTATCTTGTGGTGACAGGTGTGTTCGGAGTACAGGTGACTCTCAGCAGGTGTTACATCTCACTATATTAATATTACAGGTGTGTTCGGAGTACAGGTGACTCTCAGCAGGTGTTACATCTCACTATATTAATATTACAGGTGTGTTCGGAGTACAGGTGACTCTCAGCAGGTGTTACATCTCACTATATTAATATTACAGGTGTGTTCGGAGTACAGGTGACTCTCATATTATAACAGGTGTCCTCTGGTTGGAGCACACAGTGACCATCGAAGCGTGTTTTTATTAGCCTGTACGTACCGATCGGCAGCTCGACACCTGGAACGGTGTTTAAAACAGAGGTCACAGTGAGTCGTCCATGTTTGTAGTCCATGTTTGTAGTCACATTGATGTGTTCAACATTCTACAACCACGTCTCTTCGGGGGAACGACTGGACCCGACATATTAAAATAATAAATATTTGAGTGTGTATTTTCGTGTACCGGATCCCAGGCCTTACCGTCCTCATGGACCTTCTGGACGGGCCCAGACGGCGCCGAGGCCTCGCTGGAACCGTACACGTTGACCGAAAACACCCTGAACTGGTACTTTTGCCCGTCTTGCAAATCAAAAACCGGGTAACGCGGGGAGTGCAGTTTGACGGCGGTGTTGATCCGCTGCCACGCCCCGGTACCGGCTAAGCACTGCGGAGAGTCGGGGAGGAGGGACATGAGAAGGAACAGCCGTCTGCACGACAGCCTCATCATCACCGTCTGTGAGTTCATTAGTCAGCGGTTACTGGTTTTAATGGAGGCGCCCTAATAATAATAACATTAATGATGACACACAAACAGGTAAAGAGGAGGCGTGGCCTCAGGTGTGCGTTAATGAAACTAACGAAAGGCGTGCCGCCGCTCACGACACACGCAGTGAGCTTTTAGTGCGTCACGCTGACGGACGGCACACGCCGACGCCACACACCTTCTCGATGACGTACCACAGCGGGGGGCGGCCGCGGCGGCTGGGCGGCCCCCAGCTCAGCACCACGCACGACTTGAACAGCTCGGACGCGTGCAGGTCGGTGGGCCTCCCGGGAGGCGCGGCGTAGCCGGGGGCTGGAGACGGGAGTGAACTCTGGTGAGGCTCAAGGGCAGAAGGCGGAGCCCTGATCGCGTGATCAATCACGTGACCTCAGAGCAGCGGCGGCGAGGAGAGCGTTTTAGAATCCATGGGATTAGTTTGGCGTTAAAGGTTTGTTTCAAGAAGAGGAAGAGAAAATGAAATCAACCGATTAGAGGAGCTGGAGTTAGATCGGGGGGGGTAGTTGATGGGTTTTTTTGTGGGAGTGAGAATAAAAGTAATGTCTGAATTTTGATTTGGTAATAATTTTAGTTTTTCTGCTTTTAGTCATTTTCAGAAAGCCGAATCGATTCTCCTCTCGGGCTTCCGTAGATTGAAGACGGTTTATCCTAGTAAGGTTTGAATGATGATGACGATGGTGATGATGATGAGTGACAGCATTAAAGCACGGTGCTGATGAGGTTCTGGAGGAGGGGCGTGGTCTGGGTTGGGTTTGAGTGATTAGGGTCACACCACTGAACCCGGATCAGTTTCCCTGCTACTGTACCTCCCAGGTCATCGTCCTTCATCGCTATGTCGTACTTCCCCTGGATTCTAATCACTGAAACGACACCAGGCCCGTCAGAACCGAGGCAGACGGCTACTTCCGGGCGGGGTCTTTGCGTTTACCTTCCTCTTTACCTTGCAGCCTCTCGAGCTCGGCGGCGTCCAGAGCCGTCACCTTGTCCGACTTGCGGGACGGCCTGCTGATCCCGGCGCTGTTCACGGCTCGGACCCGGAAGTGGTAGGAGCGGCCCACGCTCAGGCCGTGCGCCGGGTACCTGCACACCTTCACCGGGGCGTCGTTGCACTGGACCCAGGCGTCGCCGCCGGCGTCACACCTTGAACGATTGAATTCACGTCTGTAACCTCCGGTTGCTTTTCACACTTTTAACGTCGTTCGTTTTTATTCCTAGCGACGTGCACAACGGCGCCGACTGACCGATCCACAAAGTATCCGGTGATCGCCGCCTCGTCGACGGCGTTGGGGGGTTTCCAGGCAACCAGGACGTAGTCCGAGTTGACGTCGTAGGCCTTCACGCTCATCGGCGCTCCGGGGGCCCCGGGCGCCGTCGGAGCTGCATCTGGAGGGCGGAGACGTGGGCAGAGGGAGGGAGGGAGGAAGAGGGACGAGTGAGTCCGACCTCCTGATTTGTTTGAGACGACTGCAGCCGCTCGCCGCCCTCGGCTCCGCGCACCTGAGACGAACAGGTAGGCGCTGTGCTCGGCCGTTCCGTCCTTGGTGAAGATGCGGAGCGTGTAGAGACCTTCGTCGTCCTTGGCCAGGTGAGGCAGCGTCAGGCGGGCGGCTCCTCCCCCCACGGACATCTCCAGCAGCTTGCTGGCTTTCAGCAGCGTATCTGTGAACGGACATAAAGCACGGGAGGCCGTCTCAGGTGATTGTTGTCCTTTAGCTTCACCTGGTTTCGGGTTTCTGTGCTGCTCTGCTTTCTGCCTGCTCCCTATTGGACCTCCAGACTTTTTGTTTTGCTCTTGCGTCCCTCAGTCTCTGGATGTCTTACCGTCTCTGTACCATTGGGCGATGGGGGGCACGTTGGGGAGGTCGGGGACGACCACCATGCCGCACATCAGGCTGATGGAGCCGCCCTCCTGGCCAAAGCTGACCGGGAAATGATCGAGGAGGCTGACCTCCAGCTTACTGGGATGGAGCTCAGTCAGACGGGGCACTGGGAGACACGAGAGGAGACACGAGAGGAGACACGTCCAGGGTCGTCATTATTGATCAGCAAGGACCTTCTGCCTGGATAACAGGAAAACCGCTGGATGCATCTGGATGAATAACATCTGAAGATGAGTCTTGGTCTAATTTAGATCCATTAAATTCTGATCCATTAAAGATCCATTAAATTGGTCTAATTTAGATCCATTAAATTCTGAGAGCGATCCGGATACAGAAACATCTGGATTTTCCCATTTACTGTAGACCCAGTTAGGAGGGGAACGAGCAGCTTGGGGGAGGTCTGCGCTCTGAGCTATATATAATACAGTCTGAGGGTTATACGCCTTTAAATGCCCCCCCTCACCTAAACCCAGGTGGCAGCATTCCCCGGCTCCCGCTGGTCCTGGGAAGGAAAGGAAAGCGGCTCAGAGGCGGAAACACGAGACGGAACAACGTCTCGATGACGCACGCCGACTTACTCTTCACTGTAACGGTAGCCGTGCTGCTAGCCGTTCCGTGCTGGTTGGTGGCCACCGCGCTGTACTCAGCCGTGTCGCTCACAACACACCTGAAGTGCAGACAGGTGTGTCATCACCGAATCCACATCACTACTTCATGCTTTCTATCTCCAGTTCTGAAACCGGCGGCTCGTTTGGGGACGTTTCACTCGTTTCACTCGTTTCAATCGTTAACGTAAAGGTAAAGGTCGTGTGGAATGTAGGAGGGGAAATTCATTCATTGTGGTTTTGTCTCGACTGACTCCTCCCTTAGTCGATTTGGGACGTTAATGACTCTGGACATGTAATACGATGAGGAGGAGGAGGAGGAGGAGGAGGAATTCATGGCTCAGATGACGCAGAGCTCAGCACTTTGACACGAACAGCTGAGGAGTCTTGAGGAAGACGAGGGCGCCAGCCTTCGCTCTAACGCCGTGCCGAACCGCCGTCCTCTGAGTCCGGACGCCAAGAGTAAAAATAGATCGCTGAAGCTTTAAATATTAAAGGTGAGGGGGGGGGGGCTTTATTTTAGCTTAGCAGCTTCACACCTCCCCTCTGACGGATGACCCACCTGCTGATGATCAGGCCGTGGACGCCATACTTGTTTTCTATCTTGTACCTTCCGGGCGCGCTCAACGGGTCGACGGGAACGCCTCCTTTGTACCTGCAGACAGTCAGATGTGTTCAGCGGGCGCTGGGACCATGTTTGCCGTCTGCCATTCGCATCGGTTCTCTCAGACCATTTGACGACGGGCCTCGGCGTTCCCTGCACGGTGCAGAACAGCTTGATGGGAGTCTTCTCCCACACCGTGTGGGGCCGCAGGGCCACAACGAAATCCGGCATCTTGGGAACTTCATCCAACCAATCCGCCCTCTTGGTCATCCTTTCCTTCACCTGGAGGACACGACATCATCACAACTACCCGAGCCAGCATCGGTTGGACCCGCAGCCAACCGTCCGTCCTCCAACGGCAAGAGGAGAAGCGCCATTCCTGCTGAAGTACACTACGAAGACTGCGGAGTGTCATCTGCGTATGTGCAGCTCAGTTGATGCTCAGTCGGCTCTCAGGTGATAACAGGGCAGGTGTAAGGCGAGTGATTGGCTGCTTACCTCTCTCTGGATGGACAGACTCTCCACTTGAGCTTTGGTGACCATCCTCATCCTGTGCAGCTCCTCCTGGATCACGTTCAGTCCTTTGCTCACATTCGTAGCCACTCGCTGGTACTCCTCCGTCCCCTCAGAAGTCCTACCGAGCCGAGCAAAGGCAGGTCTTCATCGTGGTTTCAGGATCCAGGGCGACTTCCTCTTAGCGTTCATTGACGTTAGAACACGCGGGATATGGATCCGAGTTGGGAATGGCACACGCGACGCTAATTTATACTTCAATAACTTTAAGGATTTCAAAGTTGATCTTTTGATCAAAACAGTTAGCACTAAGAGGTGCCAACAAGATGATCCCAGGATGAATGAACCAATGACCATCACTCAAAAGGCAGCCGCTAGTAACGCTAAAGAAATGTGCTGCCTCGGCTGAGGTCAGTCGGGATTACCTTACACCCAAAATAACCCGCCATAGGACAGCAGCCAATCACAGCTCACCTCTGCCGGAACTCCGGTACGGTGTACGCTGGTTCCGCCATCGCCTCCGAGGCCTGGGTTTGCACCTGGCTCGCCGACTTGCTGCTCGATTTCCTGCCGGGACGACATCCGTCATCGGCAAACAGGAAATAACAGAAGAACCCGCCGGGACGTAAAAGTCGGAGCTTTACAACAACTGACAACAAAGCTAGCAACTTGCTGCTACGGCATGCTAAGAAAACTAGCCGAAAACAGCAGCGAAGCATCAGTAGCATTAGCATCATCGTTAGCCCCAGCGCTAGCGGATCCTACACTCGTCTTGAAACCATTATTTATGTCTTTTTAACGCCCGATTAAACCTGCGTTTGGCTTTGGCCGGCTCCCCTCCAGGTGACGTTGTGATTCTCTAACCGGAAGGGAACGAGGATTTGTAGCCCCGTTGGATAACAGACAGTCTGAACTCCTCCTGGAGGAGATCGGGGGGTCCAGTGGGGGCTTAAACACAAAGTCTGGAGTCAGAAATGATTTCTATGCTTCTGCCTTGGATGATTGAAATTGGTCAACGCCGTCAGATGAAACGGACGTCGGCCTCCGCGGCTTCGTCCGCTACCTCCTTTTGACCGTCATGACATCACCAATGCAGACTCGGGACCAGCAGCGACGTGGGATCAGCAGCTGGCCGACTGAAGCCACATTCCCAGCGATTGGATTAAATAAATGTTAATTTAAATCCGTTGCATCATCGGCCTTCATCACATTTCAAGAAAGGCAGCTCTGGAATCAGCTGACAAGCTAGCGGGGAAGCAGGCGCGTGGAGGCCAGATTAGCTCCGCCCCTCCGCAGGGACTCCACCTGGCAAAGCAGCGAGCGGGTTCCCGCCTGCGTACCTTTCTGTCCGGTGCTGGACGACGGATCTAGTGTGCCGACAAGCATAATCGGTTTGGACTTGGCTCACTCGCTTCCTCTTATACCAGGGTACGACTTGGAAAGGCATGACCGGTACGCTTCAAGGAGACCTGGTCCAGAGCGCCGAGGGGGGGGACCAAACATGTCGTTACAAGCGGGTCCTTTTACCCCCCCCACACACACACACACACGTATGAACCAACAACCTCTGTCGGAGAATCCTTTCACTGTCGATACTTAAAATGACTGAGATTTAAAGACGCCCCGCCTCAGCTATGACTAGCGAGCAGCAGAACCTCCGGGCCCCCACTGGCGACCCAAAGGAGTCCGGGTTTCATTGAAAGCATCGGCTCTGAGAAGGTTCTTTAAGATTGAGAGGAACCCAAACTCCCCTCAGTTCTATAGAACCATTTTACCCTCTAGCTTCAGATTAACGCGGATTACAAAAGGACCCATCGGCGGTCCGGTCGTGCTAAAGAAGCCACCGGTGAGCAAATATTCAGAAACGTGACTTACCCCAAGAGAAGGAAGCAGCGCAGAGCGGTGGCGAGCAGCCTGATGCCACTTGGGAAGCACTAAAATATTACCCTCTCACCGGAGGAATGCTCGTCCCCCTTCACACCCTTGTATGGACGCACTTCAGACTATATATAGCATTTACCCCCAAAATTCTGTTCTCATTCTGCACTTTGGACATGAAGCGTGCACGTCTGTGCCTGCAGTTTTATTCAATGACTTCGGTTTCCTAAATCCGTTGCATCAGTTTAAGGATTATGATGAGATTAAATTCAAGACCTGACTCACGGCCCCCCCGACGGCAACACCCCACCTTAAACGAACTTTGAACTCATCAAAGGATTATGAAGCGCTTCACATTCAGGTTTCTCCAACATTCAGGATCCGTGGGGACGTTTGGGGTCGTTTCCCACCAGCAGCAGTCTCGTGAGACCTTTTTAGGCTTCTGGAGACGGCCTGTCCTCCTTGGCTGGACACTTGAAGCTATTTTTAACAGCTTGTCCTTTAACAGTGAGACCCATGACTCTTACTGTACAAAGGCCCTTGCACTTATTTTAATACACACAGATATATAAAAAAACTAGGTTAAAAGATGCAGAAACCTCCCAAGAGGTGATTTAATAAGCCTCGGACGCCACCGAGTTCATTGTCCGGATGACGTCCATGTGTCTTGAGGAGCCGTAGGAAAGGTCAAGCCCTCAAGTCTGTGTTTGGAAAACGCAGCCTTCCTCTAATAAACAAACATGCTTTCTTTAAAATGTGGATTTATCACAAATTAAAAACTTTACTGTTCTGAAAATCACACAGCAGCATCATCGTATCTATGGGCAACGTGATGCTCACCTGCGATGATGTCATAGCCCAGCATGCCTTTCATTGTGCGAGCCTCAGGTAAACACAACAGCAGCAGCTGCAGGGTTATATGTGCTCTGCTGAGGACCACCAAAGAATCTGTGATGTTGGTTTTGGATGGGGAACAGCGCCATCTGCTGCCCGGGCATGCACACCGCAGCGGTTTCAGACATTTTTGTAGTTTTGTGTACAATATTATCCAAAACTTTTTTACAAATGAAAACAGAGTTTTTTTTTCAAAATGGAAAGAAAAACGTTTTTCATGCCAACGAGATCCTGAAGCTTTAGAAGACGGGGAATCTGCGTACGTGCACGACTGTTGGATTTACTGCCTTCATCCCAACACACAAACCCCCCCCAGTGGTTTACACGGCTGTAAAGTCCTTTCAAATAAAGAATCAGGTTGCAGAAATTCAATCTGAGGCGCTCCATGTTCCATGAAGCCGGTTATCCTGCTTTCGTGTGGAAACAAGCCTCACAGGTCTTTAAACACATTATTTAAATTCCACCAATCAATATGAGCCTGAAATCACAAATTCCTGAAACATTGTGTTTCATCCCAACAACATTCCAGGTTTGTCCTGAATTATCTTTTCCTTAGCATGAACTGAGCATTTAAGCTAAAACTGCTGCAGCGGTGAGAACGCTGGCATGAAGGTCACCCTGAAGCAGCCATGACACCAGGCAGGGCGTTCCGCTCCAGAGGGGAGCGAGGGAAGGCCGGGCCCTCCCTCCTCCTCTTTGGAGCAACTCTTTTGTGCATGGGAGAGGGGGCATCACAGGGAAACATTCCTTTCATTCAAGGACTCGTAACTGGGGATGGGGGGAGGGATTATGGGAAGGATGGAGGGAATAAAGGAGGGAAGCCCTAAATCTCAGCTGTGAGTTCTGGAGAATGGAGGACGTCACCGAGTCAGACACGGGAGCAACGGGGAGGCTCATCCCGGCTGGAAAACCAAACCGAGCATGTTGTGTCCTTCAGGAATGAAAGAGGGAATATTTAAGCCTCACACTTTCCCCAAAACAGAAGTGCTTCAGCCTCTCTCGGGATGCTCATCGTCATCGTCCTCACAGCATCCAAACGTTCCTACGTCTAACATACTCCAAACCGCAGCCATGCTAAAGCTAAATATAAACTCATGCTAGCTCTGGAATGTGCTCCTGGTGGGATCCAGCTTGCAGCCGCTTCCCGCCTCGTAGTGCTTCATTCATTCACAGGGAACGTTTGTGCAGCTGCTCTTATGCTAATCTCACGTGTTTACCTGAAACATTCCTCGGGCGTCGTGTGGGCGGTTTCACATCAACAACCCACTCGCAACCCGCAGCCGGAAAACCCAAAAGACTCAAGGTCAACAGTTTGGGATGTCACGAGGCCTTCACTGGGGCTAGCATGCACATGTTCCAGCTTGTATGCTAGCATGCGCCCGATGCTGAGTGATGCGGCAGGAAGGGGCGGGCTGGAGGAGGTGATGACATCATCATGTGCTCCTCTGCACGTAATCTGCCGGGCGACACGGAGGCAGCTTCCTGCTCCTCCCCCCTCCCCTCTTTCTCTCACCCCTCTGCTGCTGAAGGAGAAACCGCCTCCTCTCATCCACCCCTCCACTTCCTGCTCTCCTTGGCAGCTCGGCCAATCAGAGCGGAGAAGGGGCAGGGCCTGGAGGAGCCACCATTCCGGTGCAGAGCTGCTGCATCTCCTGAGAGCTAACGGGGGGGTGGGCTAGCGGCTCAGAGGGGCGGAGACACGGTGAAGGCCGGCCTCCCAGTGGTGTGTGTGTGTGTGTGTGTGTGTGTCGCACGCTAGCAGGCATTGCTGCTACGCTCCTCTTTCAGCACAGTTCCCTTTAACCTTGCCTCTCCTCTCCTCGGAGCTCAGCTCAGGCCTGCTTCCTCCTCTACCTCGGGATAAAGGAGGATCGGCGTGGGGGGACCGGAGACACTGGAGACACCGGAGACACCGGAGACACCGGGGACACCGGAGACACCGGGGACACCGGAGACACCGGACAGCCGCCTTCCTTTCCCTTCTGCGTTACTCTCTGATCAGTTCTCTGACAGCTCCCGGCGGGCGTGAAGGCGGCAGCATGATAGCGGCTCAGCTTCTGGCCTACTACTTCACAGAGTTGAAGGATGATCAACTCAAAAAGGTGAGTGACCCCCCCCCCCGGTAGGGTCCTCCCGGGGAGTTGTGCACCGTGACAGAGCGTGGACGCCGGCTAACGGCGGCTGCATGTCAGCCTGCGGGGCGTAGCGGGCTGGGAGAGGAGAGGAGGACGCAGCATTTGGGAAGTAGCGGGAACGGCCACGATGGATACCGGCCCGGATCCGTTAGGGGGCGGGGCCACGATGGATCCCGGCCCGGATCCGTTAGGGGGCGTGGCCACGATGGATACCGGCCCGGATCCGTTAGGGGGTGGGGCCACGATGGATCCCGGCCCGGATCCGTTAGGGGGTGGGGCCACGATGGATCCCGGCCCGGATCCGTTAGGGGGCGTGGCCACGATGGATACCGGCCCGGATCCGTTAGGGGGTGGGGCCACGATGGATACCGGCCCGGATCCGTTAGGGGGCGGGGCCACAATGGATCCCGGCCCGGATCCGTTAGGGGGCGGCAGGATTCCATCATTAGACGTCCTTGAGAAGGCCGTGAGGCCCATCATGGGGATGAGGAGCTGCCGATGACCCTCCTCATGGGGGTCTCGGGACATGAGGAGTCTGTTGCCATGGCGTCTGAAGCAGGCATGTGAGGGATGTTGGGAGAATTCACGAGATTCGTGTCCTCCTCCCTCCCCAGCTGCCCCCCCCATCTTCCCTGGTTGCTCCTCCTGGTCCATCCTTCCTCCACTCATCTGAGCATCACCGTGGAAACAGACCTCGGGCGGGACGATGTTCCGATGAGGACATTTATGACGTCATGAGTAGGTTGGGTAGGATGGGTAGGTCCCCATCCATCACAGGATGGATGAAACCAACGACAACAGCGACGCTCGTGGCCAATAGTCACAGCTCATTGGCTAGTTGGGCTCCGGCAAGGTCAAAGACACCTGTGGGGGGGTTTCCACGGCACCTCTGGCCTCTCCGTTGCCGTCGGACACCCGTGAGGAACAGCAACAAGAGACCGGGCTTCATTTCAGCCTCTCCGGGAGCTTCCACAACAGGCGCTGTGTAATCCTGTCCGCTAGCAGGAACGCGAGCCGCCCGCCCGGCTGGAGCCGTTCCCGTTCGTTTCCGTGTCAACGCCAGAAAGCAGAAGGGACTGAACTCGCCGTCTGTCCTGTAGAGGACGTTCAAAGCAAAGACAGAGCTTCCTGGACATCGCCCTGCAGTCGGCACGCTACCTCTGGCCCCATCAGGCTATGTCAGGCTAATAATAGCTTAGCACACATGCAGCCGGATGTAATAACCGGGACCATCGACTGGATGCATTATCACGCCGAACACAATAATTAAGCTGTTTGAAGTGATCAAGGTCGTTGTCGTCCTTTAGCAACACGCAGCGTTCGACCTCTCCTTCACGCCTCACGCAAACACAGGAAGTCCCACTCAGAACGAAGACAAATACTTATACACATAAAAGTACATCGTTCTTTGGAGTTAAACGTGTTTTCCTGCAGCTCGGGTTCTCTCACAACGCGGTACGTCGGGTTCAATCAATCAATCTATTGACTTTTCTCAGCCTCAGAGGTCAGAAGCTGACCCCGCCCACCCCCACCTCCCATCTCATCAAACAAGCCGATGTGGACGGAGGAGGAGGAGGGTGAACAGGTGGAGGTGAAGATGACTTTATTACTGTCAGGACGCCTCTCAGCCAAAGGCAAAAAGAGACCCCGTTTCTGTGGTTAAAGCGGTTCTGCCCGATGTGCTGCAAACACCTGTGCCTCCTCTTCCTCAGATCGATAAGTACCTGTACTCCATGCGTTTCTCGGACGAGACCCTGAAGGACATCATGAACCGGTTCCGCAGGGAGCTGGAGAACGGGCTGAGCCGGGAAACCAGCCCCACCGCCACCGTCAAGATGCTGCCCACCTTCGTCAGGTCCATCCCCGACGGCTCAGGTAGGGCTCAAGCGAAGGTTCTCCAGCACGGTGATGAAGACGAGATCAAAGTGAGGAGTGGTAGATGAAGAAAGAGCACCATCTGAAAGAAAGGCATGAAAGCAGACCCCTTTGTAAAGGTCAGAGTTCAGCTCACATTCAAGCAGCAGAAAGCAGCCGCAGCGGGTGACTGTTCCTTTAAGAGTCACGTGACCTGTTCCTCTTAGTGGGGACTCCAGGCCTCTTTGTGCTGGTCTCTGATCAGTTTGGGTTTCAGCTCCAAACAGGCTGAGAATCAAACCTTAAAGTTTAAGGATACTGAATTTAATGACAACAAAGGTTCGTATGATTAATTAGTCACTATCTGCAGAAGGTCTGGAACGGGATAACTATCACGTGATCATGACGTAGTAGATCCGCAGCGTCATTGCAAGTCCATTATGTGAGGTTTAGCGACATCTAGCGGCGGAGTCGAACACTGCATGTTTTATTGTTTGGCCATTCTGGGCTCCCGTAGAGAACTGGCTGGACTCTTTCCTTGTGTACACACACGGCACTCCTTGTGATTAAACATGAATGCGTATTAATACAATCAATAGTTCAGTGTAACCATGGCTGCAGATATTGGAAGACATTATTCTAAACGTCCGTGTCCCTCGTCCACACAGAAAAGGGGGACTTCATAGCTCTGGATCTCGGGGGGTCAAATTTTCGGATCCTTCGCGTTAAAGTGACGCAGGACAAGAAGCAGCCGGTTCAGATGGAGAGCCAGGTTTACGAGACCCCCGATGACATCATCCACGGCAGCGGGACACAGGTGAACGAACACGCACACGTCGAGGGCAACCTTCAGAAGGGTCGCTGGACTTAAAGACCTCAGAACCGGATCTACGCGGGTCAGACGGGCCTTAAACACAGAGCTGCTGGAGGACCGGTGGGTAAAACGACCTCCGTGCCGCCTGGAGCGAGGGGGGGCCGGCCTCCCCTGAACCCGGGGAGAACAGCTGGCGGGCGAAACGTAACCCGATCACCAAAACATGAGGCGAGGCGCTCAGACGGAGCAAAGACAGATGCTGCATAGTGAAATGTGGGGGGGACAGCCGGCCCCCGCGGCAGCACGCCACCCGAGCCGGTTTGTTAACAAGCATGTGGGGAGCGGTGGGGTCAGATAAAAGCACTATGAACACAGGACAGGCCCGCCGGGGTCACGATACCGCGTGACCCCGCGGTATCGCACAGCTAGCCTCAACCGGCGCTCCTGCTGGCCGAACAGGAAGTGTGTTGCTCCTGCTGGCCGAACAGGAAGTGTGTCACCGCATGCTTAGGTGCGTTATCTCTTTCTCTTCCGCTTCAGCTCTTCGACCACGTAGCGGAATGTCTGGGAGACTTCATGGAGAAGCAAAAAATCAAGGACAAAAAACTCCCCGTTGGGTTCACGTTCTCCTTCCCCTGCCTCCAAACCAAACTGGACGAGGTGAGCGAAGCATCTACCTTTCTTTACCGTGAAGGTCACGTACGATGACCTTCAGTCACGGGACAGAGGAGACACAAAACGTGTGAACGCCGTCCGTTTTCCAGGCGGTCTTGCTGTCGTGGGCGAAGAAGTTCAAAGCCAGTGGAGTGGAAGGCCTGGACGTCGTGAAGCTTCTGAACAAGGCCATCAGGAAGCGAGGGGTGACCTTTAGCCGACGCCCCTCCAGCGACGGAGCACCGTTTAGAACGCCTTTCAAACAGCCCGACTTTATGGACGTTTCTTTCAGGACTACGAGGCCGACATCATGGCGGTGGTGAACGACACGGTCGGCACCATGATGACCTGCGGATTTGACGACCAACGCTGTGAAGTGGGCATCATCATAGGTAAGGACGCCGCCGAATGATTGACCACGAACGGTGCGGAGCGCGCGCACGCTGGCGTGAGCACCGGCGTGCGTCCCTCCTCTCAGGAACGGGCACGAACGCCTGCTACATGGAGGAGCTGCGTCACATCGACCTGGTGGAGGGCGACGAAGGGCGGATGTGCATCAACACGGAGTGGGGCGCCTTCGGGGACAACGGCTCCATCGAGGACATCCGCACAGAGTTCGACCGAGAGATCGACAGGGGCTCCCTGAACCCGGGAAAGCAGCTGTGAGACATTCGATTGATCCAAACGGAGAGAATAAGTTCAGGGTTTCCCGCCGAGCGTCACCGTGACAAAGCCGGCGTCGTCTCTGCAGGTTTGAGAAGATGGCCAGCGGGATGTACGTGGGCGAGCTGGTTCGACTCATCCTGGTCAAGATGGCCAAGGAGGGGCTTCTGTTTGAGGGGCGGATAACCCCCGAGCTCCTGACGAGAGGAAAGATCGAAACGAAACACGTTTCCGCCATCGAGAAGTGAGTCGGGGGAAACGCACGACCCCCGAACAGAAACGTCTGGACCGGCGCTTGAGGGACATTTGTCTTTGCAGGACTAAAGAAGGGCTGAAGAAATGCATGGAGGTCCTGACCCGGCTGGGGGTGGAGCCGTCGGATGAAGACTGCCTGGCCGTGCAGCACGTCTGCACCATCGTGTCCTTCCGCTCGGCGAACCTGATCTCCGCCACGCTGGGAGGCATCCTGTCCCGTCTGAAGGAGAACAAAGGGGTGGCGCGCCTCCGCACCACCGTGGGCATCGACGGCTCTCTCTACAAGATGCACCCCCAGTGAGTGAACCAGGAGGGGGGGGTGCAGTGACTGGGGGCACATCGTCAAGTGTCTCCCTTCGCTCTCTGAACAGATACGCCCGCCGTCTGCACAAGACGGTGCGCCGCCTGGTCCCGGACTCGGACGTCCGCTTCATGCTGTCCGAGAGCGGCAGCGCCAAAGGCGCGGCCATGGTGACGGCGGTGGCGTACCGCCTGACGGAGCAGACCCGCCAGATTCAGGAGACGCTGGCGGAGTTCCGGTTGAACGAAGCTCAGCTGCTGGAGGTGAAGAAACGCATGACGGCGGAGATGGAGAGAGGCCTCAAGGAGAGCAGCCACCGCGAGGCCACGGTCAAAATGCTGCCGACCTTCGTCCGAAGCACGCCGGATGGGACAGGTGACGAACGGGCCGCCGTCTCTCTCCTGTTATTAGGAGAGGGACTCACAGCGGCAGCGCACGACTACACGCTACCGTTAGCATTTAGCTGCTCCTCAGGCTAACTGAGACTTTCATGTAAAACAGAAAATGGAGATTTTCTCGCTCTGGATCTCGGAGGGACAAACTTCCGAGTACTTCTGGTAAAGATCCGCAGCGGGAAGAGGCGGTCGGTCGAGATGCACAACAAAATCTACGCCATCCCCGTGGAGGTCATGCAGGGCACCGGGGAGGAGGTGATGGGTCGCGCTCTCAGGCGGCATTCATTCCGGTCTCTGCCCGTTTGAGCTCTAAACGTCTCGTCTCCTTCCAGCTCTTTGACCACATCGTCCACTGCATCTCCGACTTCCTGGACTACATGGGAATCAAAGGCGCCCGGCTGCCACTGGGCTTCACCTTCTCCTTCCCCTGCCACCAGACCAGCCTGGACGCCGTACGTTCGTCTCAAAGCTCCTCCCGGTGTTTCCCTTTCCCGCCGCTCCGGCCTCTTGGACAGGGACGGAGCGTTATCATCGTGGGCTTGAAGCTTCCTGTGCTCTACAGGGTACCCTGGTCACCTGGACCAAAGGCTTCAAGGCCACAGACTGCGAGGGCGAGGACGTGGTGGAGCTTCTTCGGGACGCGATCAAGAGGAAAGAGGTAATCACACGAACGGGATCCGATCATCACGACGTGCAGAACTTCAGCTTCGTTTGCATTTCATCCATTTAAATTAATACCTGCCGTCTTCCTGCCAGCTAAGATTTGCTTTGCAGACGTACGGGGGGAGTTTTTGTTCGGAATGAGCAGTTGGCCAGTGCACATCCTGCAAATTGGCAAATGTGTCTTTTTTTTTGCTGCCTGTTGCTCTAAAAGCCCACAAACACACAGCTCGACTCGCGGCTGATCCGACATCGTTTTAAAACGACCCCAGACCTGCACGAGACAGAAAGACGGAAACAATCTCAGCACCTAATCAGCGTACGCTCTAACCCCCACCACTGCTGCTAAAGGCTTAGCGTAGCGCTCAGTGTGAACACCTCCATTCACACGTCCATCACTTTTGAGCTTCTCAAACTGGTCTCACCCTTTCAGATGGAGGATGCAGTAAGTATTAAAGTCTAAATCCTTACCTGGCAGGTAAAAGCGTGCAGCTGCGTCGCAGCTGATGTCGGATGTCGTGTGTCTGCATGCGAGGGAGACGCCGGGGGATCCGACTGAGACCGCGCGGCATCGTGTGTCGTTCCCTTTGCCGGGTGCTTTCTGGACGGAACGCTAACACCGACGCTACCGTTAATAAAACATCTTCGTTGGTTTTGGTGAAAGCGATAACTTCGAGACTTGACCTTCGGACATCGACTCGTTGGACTTGAACTCTGAGCACGAGTCTGGACTTGTGAGGGCTGCGACACAGATCGTCATCGGTTTCATCATTCCCCGTCCTGCAGGAGTTCGAGCTGGACGTGGTTGCCATAGTGAACGACACGGTCGGGACGATGATGACCTGCGCCTATGAGGAGCCCACCTGTGAGGTGGGGCTGATAGCAGGTGAGCCGAACCTTTTTCCCACCGCTGCAGGTGACGACTCTCTGAAACGAGGTACGGTTCGGGTGTTTTGGCACTGACGGGGTGTGACCGTGTGTCCATGTGTCCCGCCAGGAACCGGCAGCAACGCCTGCTACATGGAAGAGGTGAAGAACATCGAGATCGTGGAAGGAAGCGAGGGACGCATGTGTGTCAACATGGAGTGGGGCGCATTCGGAGACAACGGATGTCTGGACGACATCAGGACGACGTACGACCAGGCCGTGGACGAGAACTCGCTCAACGAAGGCAAACAGAGGTGCAAACACCACGACCGCCTCGCAGTGATCTCCTCTCCGCTAGTGATCCACTAGTGATCTACTGTCCAAACACGCTCTTTTTCTCTCGACCGATTTCATTCTACACGTCAGATATGAGAAGATGTGCAGCGGGATGTACCTCGGAGAGATCGTCAGGCAGATTCTCATCGATCTGACCAAGCGTGGCTTCCTGTTCCGAGGACAGATCTCTGAGACGCTGAAGACCAGGGGCATCTTTGAGACCAAGTTCCTGTCCCAGATAGAGAGGTGCGCGAGTCACTTTTTACACGTGTAAAGGATTAATCGGAATGATCACGTCTTCTTCATTAGCGCAGTAAACATGGTTTTCACTGAGATCGATTCCTCATGCATCTCATTCTCATACTGGAGTGAAAAGCATGGAAACTAAAGCGAGGAGGTTAAACCTGTACGGTCGACGGCTACGTTGAGAAGCTAAGCGGGAGCAGCGTCGATCACTAGATGCAGGATCTAGGAGGGTCTGAGGGGGGGGGGGGGGGCAGGGCGACGCCTTCAGTCTGCGCACCGTTCAGGCCTAGCTCAGCCTCCGGGACAGCTGCGAGGTATCCGGTGACCCTCCGGCTGACCTCTGACCCGCTCCGCAGCGACCGCCTGGCGCTGCTGCAGGTCAGGGCCATCCTGCAGCAGCTGGGGCTGGACAGCACCTGCGACGACAGCATCATCGTCAAGGAGGTGTGCGGCACCGTGTCCCGCCGCGCCGCGCAGATCTGCGGCGCCGGGATGGCTGCCGTGGTGGACAAGATCCGAGACAACCGCGGGCTGGACCGCCTGGACATCACTGTGGGCGTGGACGGAACGCTCTACAAGCTCCACCCACAGTACGAAACCGCACCCTGTTTAGAAAGAAAAGCATAATATATCAGATATATCTGATTCGTGCTGCTGACCACGGGCTCCTGCTCCTCCTCCTCCTGCTCCTCCTCTCCTGCTCCTCTCCTGCTCCTCCTGCTCCTCTCCTCTCCTGCTCCTCCTCTCCGCTCCTCTCCTCTCCTCTCCAGCTTCTCTCCGATCTTCCAGCAGACGGTGAAGGAACTCGCTCCGAAATGCGACGTGAACTTCCTGCTCTCCGAGGACGGCAGCGGTAAGGGGGCCGCCCTCATCACGGCCGTGGGCTGCCGCCAGAGGGAGAGGGAGGGCCAGCAGCCCTGAGGCGCGCCGACATCTCTCCACAAGAACCACCTGCTGCTCCACCGTGACCTTCACCCCCCACCCCACCCGGCAGCCGTGACTCCACCTCTGGCCCCGCCCCCACACACAGGAAGAGAGGCATGCCTGCTTAGGGAACCACAACTAAATAACTCGGTATTTATTTGTGCACCGCGTTTGTACGTTTTTCTCCGTAGCTCTCCGGGAATCTCACAATCAATACTCCTTAGGTGTGCAATATTGCAATATTTGTGCATCGCGACTTTTATTTTTATATAAATATAGTTGTATTTATATAGCTGAGGCCTCGCTGAATCCCAGAGCTCTATTAGGACACGACAAAATGTCTGCACTTTTTATACGAGCGTTACGACAGCAGTGGTCAAACGTAAAAGCTCCAGATGTACCCGATACAGGTCGAATGCGAGTCACGGCTGCCCCCCCCCCCCATCCTCGTTTTATGTGCCACGCCCTGTGCTAACCTGCTATTAACCCCTCGCTGCGTAGCTGTCAGTGTGTAACCGCGTGGCCGTCGGCGCGTCCTGCTGTGAAGACCTGTAGCTTTCGATGTCCGAAGCTCTGTGGAGACTGCATGCCTTACACGGAGATGGAGGAGAGACCCCCCCCCCCCCCCCTCCGGTCCGTTCCCTTGTACATCTTTATAGATTTGTGATCGACAGTGAAAAGTGAATTCATTAAATTATATTTTGATGTGGCGTGAATCCTCTGGTCCGTTTCTTAAAGCGTCCTCGGCGTGCTGCCGCGCGCCGGCCGTGACCAGCTGCAGACGGAGCAGCAATTAGCATGCAGCTGATTGGGCCGACATCTGCAGTGCATTATGGGGGAACGTTCATGCTCATAATCCTCAAACCCTTTTTGGATGCAATCATCAACTGTTGTTTCACGTGTCTTATGAACGCTGCAGGCCAGCTCCAAAGCAGAGAATAATTATTCCACATTTCAGCGGCGAGGTCTCGCAGTCATAAGTTACACGTGTTGAGTGACGGGAACGGCGTCGCCATTCATTTATAATAAAGAACGGTGTCACTTCATGATCAGCGGTTGATAAAGTGCATTTTTTAAATCAAAGAGTGAATATTACACGAAAGTACGGATTAGTGCAGCACATCAGCCCGTTATTACGGCGCAGGCGAGTACGAGCAGTCACGCCTTATAGTCAAGGTCAATTTAAGACGCCCGTCATTCATGTTTTACGACGTTCGTCATAATAAAACATTAGTTTAGTCTTTATATATGAGAAAGACGTTCTTGGGATTCTTACTCAAGATGGCGTGCGTCTCCCGGAGCGTCACCGACGTCATCACTGATGTTCCGCTGCGAGAACCTGGAACACAACGACGGCACAAAGAGGATAGTTCACTCGCACACATCCTGGGCGGCAGCCACACGACGGAGTGAACATCGACCCGACGACCCGAGACCAACCGTGAAGATGTTTGGGAACTAATAGCGACTCTCATCTCCCAATAACACCCACACACGTACCGGTACTCGCCCAAAGGCGGTGCTGAACGCGCCACCTCGTTCCCGTTCTCTGAAAACGGAACAGTACCGACAGTCCCCCCCCTCTACCCCGCCCAGTTGAGTCTAGGACCGCCACTGAGCGTGAATCTTCATCTTCATTAAATAATCTCACTTTTGTGTCTCTAACTATATTAAACTCCAGTGGATGGACTCAAACAGCGGCCAGTGTCCGTCCGTACCTGCGTCATCCCCGTGTTATCGGTGGGCAGTCCAGGTGCGTCCAGGTGTGCCCAGGTGTCACTTCTCACGCGCACATTAGGTGGCTTTGCGTGCAGGAACGTGCTGAACCTGGAGCCGCAGTGCGGATGACGTTAGAGCGCGGCCGTGCGGCAGAGCAGACTCCCCGTCCCGTGCGTGCCTGTGTGCGCGTGTTTGTTTGGATGCGTTTGTTCCAGCTCTCACCGCGTTGGGTGCGTTCCGCCGAGGGCTTCCTGCTGCAACCATCTGCCCGCAATCTGAAGGCGCCGCGCTGCCACCGCAAGCTGCAGGTAGGGGGTCACGACCGAAAGAAAGCAGCACGCACGCACACACGCACCGACAGCACTCATAAACCCCCGCAGCGCTAGATAGCGGCAGCGCGTTAGCTGCCATGCTACCTTTACTAGCTTAGCTAGCTGCTGAACTAGCTGGGTTAGCTCTGAGCTGGATCGTGGGGGCGAACTCGAGACCAGACGCTTTTCTTTTCGCTAGAACGTTAACAGTTCGCTTTTTGTTTTTAATTTTATCTTCATTATTCGTGTTCAATCGACGGCGTTGCTCAGTTTTCGCCTTCAAAAGGAGCGTTTCGTGCGGATTTCCGCGTAGCACTGGAGCGGCTAATAGCAACAGCTAACGCGAGCTAACGCTAACCTAGCTAGTCGTGGTTAGCCTGTCCGCTTTTCGCTGCGGGCTCCTGTTTAGCGACTTTAACGCGTTTATTGCGTTAACTGCGTTTATTTCACGTTCATTCCTCCGCATTAACGCGCAGCTTCACTGCGCGACAGTCGCTTTATCAGCAGCCACCCGCGGTGCAGCGCAGCCGGCTAAAGTGACCTGCGCGAGTCACGACCGTCACCCAGGTGTTCCAGGTGAGGCGCGCGACACATTGATTACACTTATCATTTTTTGGGGGGAGGGGGCGTGTCAGTGTGACGTGCAACTCACTATTATTAATCCTTTATCAACCTGATCAATCATTCAATTTATTATGGCCTAAAATATCGACCAGGTATCAGAAATGTTGCTTTATTTGTTCACTTTTTTTCTTTTGATTGGCTAAAATGTCCCGGGTCGGGCCGCGTCTGAAGTGAACGCAGCAAGTTTAAGCATTTAATTCCAGCTCGGCTTCTAATCACGTTTAATCTGATTGATTTCCACAGAGTGAAGCTTCTTCTCCACTCAGGACGAGCGGCAGCTCCTCCCACAGGTGATCCACAGGTGATCCACAGGTGATCCACGCCCCCGTCGGACCGATGGCCGCCTGAGGGGCCGTGGACCCGCGTGGCCCCGCCGTGGCCCATGCACTGTACCCGTTTCCCTCCTTGCCCTCCTCATCCCTCAAGCTGACGCAAAACCCCCGACACCTACCTCCCCTCCCCCACCCCATCCCCGGCGCCTCCCCGCCTCCCGCCATGGCGCCCGGCACGGAGACCGTGCACTACATCCACCTCCACAACTCCAGCCAGTCGGTGCTGGAGGCGCTGCGGACGCAGCGGCGCGAGGGCCTCTTCTGCGACGTGACGGTTCGGATCCACGACGCCTCGCTCCGCGCCCACGCCTGCGTCCTGGCGGCCGGGAGCCCCTTCTTCCAGGACAAGCTGCTGCTGGGCCACTCTGAAATCTCCGTCCCGCCGCTGGTTCCCGCGGAAACGGTGAAGCAGCTGGTGGATTTCATGTACAGCGGCTCGCTGGTGGTGCTGCAGTCGCAGGCGCTCTGCATCCTCACCGCCGCCAGCATCCTGCAGATCAAGACCGTCATCGACGAGTGCACGCAGATCATCTCTCAGAGGAAGGCGGCGGCGGGGGCGGCGAGCGCGGCGGCCGCTGCTGCTGCTGCGGCGGCGGCGGCGGCGGGGCGAGGCATGCTGGGAGCAGTTCTCCCTAAACAAGAAGAGCGTGGCGATGGGAAAGGAACGGACCGAAGCGGAGGTGGAAGCTGTTCCGTCGGAGGCGCAGGTGGGGGCGGAGCTTATGCAAACTTCTCCAACTTCATGACAGAATGTGGAGGTAGTAACATGAGTGGGGGGATGGGCGGCGCCGGCGTCGGCGTCAGCGAGGGCGGCCCAGGCCCGATGGAGCAAGCTAACACCGTGAGCCTGATGGCGCTGGGCGACATGGGACCCGGCGCCATGTGCGGCGCCGATGGATTGGGCTCCGGGGCCAGTGCAATCCTCATGAAGCAGAGCCCCAGCTGTACTCAGGACGTCCGGTACAAGCTCCGGGACCTGCTGGCGCAGACGGCCAACGGCGCCGGCGCCGGCAGCGCGGGGAACCTCTCGGCGGGCTGCAGCTCCGGCGTGGGCAGCGTGGACAGCGTGGGCAGGGACAGCCTCCGCGGCAACGCCACCGACCTCTCCGACGACCTGGCGGCGATGGAACGCTACAGCGAGGAGGAGGACATGGACGGGAGAGAGCGGGGGAGAGACGGAGACCGAGACAGGGGGGCGAGCCACAGCCGCAAGCAGAGGCAGCCGCTCAGACTCCAGGTAGAGCGGCCGGGGGGAGGGGTTGCCATGGTTACGGCTTTCAGGCATGCAGCGCCGCATCGGTTTGCTTTTCTTTCTTCTCGCGCTGCATTGGCGCAGATCGCTGAAATGTTTCTGCACTTTGCACGATGGAGGAGAAGCTCCCGCCTTAGCGCCGCCGATCGTTTATGGACTTCTGCAGGTTCGCTGTAGGTGCTTAAACTTCTCGTTACCTGCTCGAGGGCGGCGCCGGCGTAACGATCAAACGCTGTGTCTTCCAGGTGCTGGGAGGGGAGGGAGTGGTGGTGAAGGATGAGGGCGTGCAGGACACGGACGGCAGCGTCTACGCCTTGGAAGACGTGAGACGAGCCGGAGTGCAGGAGGGCTCGCAGGAAACCATGGCGAGCTTCGGACAGGTGGGTTCGTCTCTCGGCCGGGCCGCAGAGGGGAGGCCGCTTTAGCGACGCCCGGCTAACGGCGGCGTCGTCTCTCGGCCGGGCCGCAGAGAGGAAGCCGCGTTAGCGACGCCCGGCTAACGGCGGCGTCGTCTCTCAGCGCCCGCTCCCGATCGGAATCCTTGATTTAAAGGTTCCGATGGAAACTTATTCATTCTAATAATCTGTCACAACTTGTGAGGCGGCTGGGTGGGGGCGGGGCGGCTTTATGCCGCAGCCTGCCGTTTACACCACAAACAGCTGCCACACAGAGTCCTCCGGCGTCCTCCGGCGCTGCGCGTTCATTCTGCCATTTATTCAAGCAGATGCTGCAGAAGCTAGCTGAAAACTCGCCCCTGGTGCTCGCCGGAGGGGCGGGGCGGGGCGGGTGTTGTGCTTCTGCCTTTAATAGATACCTCTCCTGTTATTTGACCCTGAGAGTTGAACCTTTTTCTTTTTGTCTCGCCTCCCGTACGGATCCGACTGTCAGACGGATTGAGGAACGAGAGAACGTTCTTATTTCAGCGTCTCTGCATCGCACCGACTAGATTTATCCTCCGGCATGAACAAAGTGAGGAGGGGGACGCGGGAAGGACTCCATGGTTACGGTCTCTGAGTGGGAGGGGTCCCAGGCGGGGGTTGTTTAGAACTTTGAGCATTTCATTTTTCAGGTATTATAGATTAGCCGGGACGTCTTCGCTGGTCTCTTTGTCCTCCTACGGTGAACGACAGCAGCCTAAAAGTGAAGCGAGACATCCCGAGGCTGGCTGCGGTACCGGCATAAGCCCCTCCCCTTCTGTTTTAGCAGATTAGACACGTTTTAAAATGCTAATTTTTCTAAAAGAGTCCGTTTGTTCTTTGGAAGTAAGTTGAGGCGAGTTTATAAATCTTTCTGAAATAAGGGGCGGGATCAATTAACCGCTCGTTAATGAGAACCAGATGGAATGGCGCCCGGTAGCATGCCAACGCCTCACGGCTTCTGGGTCGGCCCGCGGCGCACCACTCCCCAAAGTTTGACGGAGTAAATTAAATAAAGATTTCACTGCGGTTACCTCGCCACCTACACATCAGCTACTTTGACAGCAATGCGGCTTGACTGGTCGGACGGCGCCGCGGCGGTTAGTCGTCCCAACGTATGCGCTGGTGCCTGCAGAGCATTGTGGGAGCTATAGGTCGAGCGTCCCGGTAACGAGGGCTGCGGTCTGTCCAGGGAGGACAAAGAAATGGACGCGTTCGGGTTTGTTTCGTACTCGTGCGGCAAAGGGGCTCAGAGACAGGACGGCTTCCCACCTGTGGAGCAGGTAAGCCGCCGCCATCGGGACCGGGACCGGGACCGGGACCGGGTTGGATCTAAACGGATTAGCACTGAACTGTCCCGGGAACAACGCGGGGGCCTGTCCCGTCTTTACATCTGGCTGCGTTCGGGTGTCTTTCAGAACTTCTACGATGAACAGGGGGTCTTCTCAGAGAGCTTCTGGCCCCAGAGTGACCCCCCCCAGCCCATGGCTTTTAATCCCAGAGGAAGGGTCAACAAGCCTCTGACTCCGCCTCCAGCGACACAGTCCATCAACAACCAGGTGAGTGTCGGGCATCCACGCTGAGGTATGCGGACCGGTGTCCCCCCCCAGGGGGGGGGGTCCTGGACCCGTCGCAGCTTGTTGGACCTCCTGAGGCTGGAGCGAATGCGTTTCATGTTGGCGTGAAACCTCAGGCGGCTGCTCCAAATCACGTGTGATTACCTCATCAATCGGGAACATCTATTGTTTACGCAGGAATACCAGGAACAGACGGGAAGAGGGGAATGTTTATGTGTACGTGATCCTAAATCAACCGGACCACCGAATCGGGCCAGATTCAGATCCACGCTCGCTTTCACGGCGTTCTGATTTATATTTCTGGGGGGCGGACGAGCAGCAGCGAGACGTACGACATTCTGAGTCGCTGAGTTCGTTGGGCGACGTGTCTTTTTCTGCCTTTTATCCCTCCGGCCGCTTCGCAGGTACGTCACGATGCCAAGCGTGGTCACATGCACGACCCGGGCAACAGGAACCAACACCAGCAGCGTGGGGGGGGGGGGGGGCAGAGGTGCGGGGGCGTTGCTGTTTGTGCTGTAGAACGTAAATGTCCTGAAGCAAAGCAAAAATAACTCGTCTTTTCTCATGCTGCTCGCTCTCTTCATTAGCCGCCTAACTCGCTCGCCCACCACCGCTCTCTGGTAGCAGAGGAAGCTAATGTGGTTCAGTCCACTTTACACCGCTTTACACTACTCTGGACTTTTACTGGAGGAAAATGTATTTTAATCTAGTTTTTAATGAAACATTTTGATTTAGTGGAACCAAACCAATATATTAATGTCCATGATTCCGATCAATGGTCTGATCAATATCTGATAAACCAGCCTGAATGGTTCAGAAGCAGCGCAACAGAAAGTGTCTGGTCCCGTTGGGAGGGAACCGGAGTTTAGACGGTCCCCCCCCCCCCGCCGCTGACGGCCATCCTCGTTTCCCCCCAGCTCCTGTTCCAGTACCCGGTGAGCCAGTCGCAGCCAGCGCCTTTCTATGTGGGCGGACCCATGGGTGGGATTGACAGCATGGCGGGGAACCAAGCCACTCAGCAGCAGGCTCCTCCCCCGGCAGCGATGACCCCGGCCCCGCCTCCCTCCACCACCTCCTGCTCCGCCGGCCCCTCCCCTTCCTCCCAGGGATCCGAGACCTCGTTCGACTGCACGCACTGTGGGAAATCTCTACGTTCCAGGAAGAACTACAGCAAGCACATGTTCATCCACTCCGGTAAGGGTTCGGGTCGTCCGTCCCGGCGTCGGCGCCCCCGCTCCCGGCTGACCTCCTGCGTCCCGCTGCGTCTCTGCAGGTCAGAAACCTCACCAGTGCTCCATCTGCTGGCGCTCCTTCTCCCTGCGCGACTACCTCCTCAAGCACATGGTGGTGCACACCGGCGTCAGGGCCTTCCAGTGCACCATGTGCGGCAAGCGCTTCACCCAGAAGAGCTCGCTCAACGTCCACATGCGCACCCACCGCGCCGAGCGCACCTTCCAGTGCAACGTGTGCCACCGGGCCTTCACCCACCGCACCCTGCTGGAGCGCCACGCCCTGCAGCACGCCCCCCACCACAACCCCCAGGGCCAAGACCAGGGGCGTGGTCCCGACATGACCTCACCGACCAAGCACAGCCCTCCGGCGCTAGGAGGGCCCTCAGGTATGGCTGGCGCGGCTGGCTTGGTTGGCGGCATGGCCAGCATGCCCGGCCACGGAGCTACCTCCACCTAGAGGCGGGTCACGGGGGATACGGGGGATACGGGGGGGGGGGGGGGGCATTCCTTGAACCGACCCTCGTTTAGTCCTAACCTCTTTGCTGATCGTGTGTCCTTCATTCACCTGGTTCACCAGAGAGGCACCAAAGAGGTTAGGAACGCAGAGCGGGGGTGGGAGGAGTCGCACGAGGGCGGGGTTTATATGGAGATGCAAGTCGGTGAACCCGGCGGGAGGGGGGGGGGAGGGTTATACAGGGGCGGGGGCTGCAGAGTTTCATTCACCCTTGATTCGTCTCCGAAGGAGGGCGGGGTTCACGTCGGCGCTCACTGATCCGACGTCATCGTTAAACACGGATCCTCGTCCGTCGACTTTTATTCTTTCGTCGCCTGATCGATTCTCAAAAACTCCGTTCAGGGTTTTATTATGTAGTGGAGGCAGAAAGTGTGGGAAATGTCTCACCTGACTCACAGGTGGACCCATAACTACGTCAGACTCCATGTTTATGCTAGCGTATTAGCTTAGTAGCAGCTAAACAGATCAATACAAATTCGCTGTTTTTGAGAATCTAGATGGTTTCAAAAGAAAACAACATGACAGACGGGCGTTGTGTTTGGGTCACATGTTTTAATTTGATGCTCTTTAAATGCACAAGAAGTAGAAAAGAATGGCTGCCTTTCATTTTGCTAGCTAGCTAAGACGGTTGCAGGGAGCTGACTCTTTGGGAGATGGACGCTGAGGTCAAACGACTCAAAACCTCACCGGCCATTAAATTAATAACAGCTCAAAGTAAAATAACCTGTTTGACTCCAAGGGAGGCTTAGGAAAACCTGTTGGTTTGTTGTTCGTTAGCCGCGGCTAGCGGACGGCTAACGGCTGTCCTGCCAGCCTTTCAGCGACGTCAAAGGGAGGAAAAGACAAACGCACTTCCTGAATTAAGTGAGTTGGATCTGAAAGGAGCCCGGCGGGGTGACGAAGAGGGAGGAGTAGCTGCAGCGGGGGGGGGGGGGGGGCACAGCAGTGTGAATGAAGTTCACCTCATCCTTCAGACAGCTTTGTTAACATTTTCCACAGGCCACTGGTCGGCCCCAGGATCATATACCTCGAACCAGCACGGGCCCCCCCGGGTGCGTGGGGGGGCACTCTTTACTCATTTGAAATGTTTGGGAGACATTTCGGCACGTTTTACACACATACACATACCTACAATTACCTCTGCGGTCCAAAGACAGGCATTACGCTTCACGTTTTAAGCTACATCAAACGAAGAAAGAGAGAAAACGAAAGTTTGATTGATCCGTTACGTTTTGATCGCTTATTAAAGTACTTCTATGTAAAGTTCCTGTACATCGCTATAATCCTCCGTTTGCTCGCGTGACTCTTTGATGCAAAAATAAGGCGGAACATTTAAAAAAATAAAGTGAAAGCCATTCAGATGAAGTTAAACTATAACTATGACAAATCAATGATTTTTATTGGGATTTTTATTGCGTGTTTGTGTTTGTCTTTGGGGCTCTGGTTGATCATAACTGGGAAGTGTTTGTTGCTTAAAAAAACAGAAGATAAAAGCTTTTCTCGCAGCACTAAAAAAGCGTTCAATGTTTTAGTAAAACTAAATTAATTATTCAAATGTACAATCACCCCTCCAACTTTTGACCAAGTCAGACCTGTGATGACTTGAATTATCACGTTAATATTTATTACGATTTGATCTCTATGCACAGTTAAGTTTGCACATCATATTAGAAGATATAGATGTTGGTGTCCCTGAAAGTATTTGGCCTGAGATTGTTTTTTTATTTTTCACACCTGCAAGGTGATCTTAAGAAGGTTTTCCGTGCCCCTGCTTTTTGCTCATTTTCTCAATGTTAGTCGAAGTCTTATATGATATTAGTAGTTGGCTTTGTAATCGACATGCTTTCCTGCGTGGTTCTCCTTAATGACGTTCGTGTGACGGGATTTAATCGCGTTGTTCCAGGAAAGCTAGAGAATGAAATCCTCGTCACTGGAACTACCGACATTAAACGTCGCGTTTTAAAAGCAGGCGAGCTGCTTATTTCCGGGGAACCGGCTCGGCGGCGTTCCCATTGGCTGCTGAATGTGGCGAGCTGATTTGTTTAAGCGGCGCCGGACTGAAACTCGTCCGGCTCTGTTGGTTATAAGCTATACACAAATTTTAACGCCAAACCTCGGTGCTTTTTATTTTGTTTTCCTGGCAGTTTTTACCTCAGTGACCGGCGGCGGCGGCCGATGCCCCGCCCGGTCCGGTAATAAGCAGTGCTGAGCTGCTTCAGCGGGGGCTGCGTTTTGTCTGAGGACCCTTGTACAGTACTGTAATATGTGTGCTTTGAAGACGTGTCGGCACATCGTAACGTACTGTGTTCTGCCTTTTCTCTGTTCATTTGAATATTTTTTGTGTGTTTTTGGGAGGGAAGATAATTTGGGGTTTGTTTTTTTTCTACATTAATATTCCTTTAACAGAAGTTAAATATGTCAGAAGAAAAAGTCATTTTATATGAAAAGCAAATCACTTGTCATCGTTAAACCACCTCTTTCATGTATAAAAAGACTAAAGGCATGATTT